>NW_024062867.1:0-63952 GCF_006381635.1 Hibiscus syriacus | reverse complement strand
GTTGATGTTTACTTGAATTTTTCATTTTTTTATATGCTTTGGTTCCCTGGTAATTTGGCAGATTATTTGCGATAAAAACTAGTAGAAGCCAAATGCAGGCTTGTAACGGAGCTTCAATGATAGGTTCTTTGCAACAGCCTATAAGGATCAAAGTCGATAGACCGACATTCCATTTAAAGGGTCTGGTTATTCTGGATTAAGCTTAACTCTGTAAAGCCCTGTAGAGCTCAACTTGAAAGTATCTTAGTTACTGGGAGGTCTCCCTTTTCGGACACTGCCCCTGTGCTCGAAACCGGCTTTGTGGACCATGGCCTCAATGAAGCTGATCCTGACGTTCAATCTTTATTAATAAGGAGAAGGAGAGGCAGTTCAAAAGCCTTGAGCTCATTGCCTCAGAGAACTTTACGTCCCGAGCAGTAATGGAGGCAGTTGGTTCATGTCTCACAAACAAGTATTCTGAAGGACTACCTGGTAAAGGGTATATCTAGTTAAGCAGAAATGCAGAATGCATAGAGATTTAGTATTTGTGATTTTAGATTTTATTGTTTGTAGCGAATTATCTTATTGTTTATTGCAGGTACTACGGGGGCAATGAGTACACCGACGACTTGAAACACTTTGCCAAAAGAGGCTTTGGCAGCATTTCATCTGGATGAAAATAAGTGGGGCGTTAATGTTCAACTCTTGTCAGGTTTATCCTTCTAATTTTGAGGTTTATACAGCAATTCTTAATCCACATGATCGAATAATGGTAAGATACTTCTGTTTTAGCTGTTGTATCTTGGTTCTCTTGTTGGATAGTACCCATATAAATGGTTCTTAATATGATATATAGGGTCTGGACTTGCCTCATGGCGACATTTGTCACAGGGATTCATGACTGCTAAAAGATGAGTATCTGGCACTCTATCTATTTCGAGTCAATGCCTTATCGACTTGATGAATCCACAGGTTATCTATCAATATTGTTACTTAATGTTCGTGATTGGAGGGCTTGTTTGGTGATTAATTCAGTTTGTGGAACAGGCCTTACTGACTATGACATGCTTGAGAAAACAGCTACCCTCTTCCGGCAAACTTATAATTGCTGGTGCTAGTGCATATCCTCGAGATTTTGACTATCCTCGAATGGGAAGTAAGCACTAACGTGCTTTTCTTGTTCTGCTATATTATCCGCTATCACAATATGTATGCATATACATTTTCATTTAGCATATAACTATTGGAATTGGTATCTGTTGGAAGATCGCAGATGTAGTTGGTGCATTTCTGATGAGGATATGGCTCATATAAGTGGACTTGTTGCTTCTTCTGTAGTTGGTGATCCCTTTGAATATTGTGCCATCGTGACAACGACTATGCATAAATTTTGATTTTTGAACTTATTAAATGGTCTCAATAATAAAACAAGTATTATGTTTTTTTAGATATTTCAAATTCGAACAGTTTGCGAGTATAATATATGGATGCGATTGTCAGCCAAAAAAATATAGAGACTAAAAATGTTATTTTAATCTTTTTATATGCGGTTTCATACTTTTTTAAATATTTAAAATGAGATATTGAGTTCTTATATTTTCTTATTTAATTTTTTTTATTTCTACCATTATGTGGTCTTAAGGTTGTTTGTTTGGCTTTGAATGGATTATTCAGCGTTGAATGCTTAACCGTTCAGTATTCATCACGTTTTTTTTCGCACCTCTGAATGTTCAATGCTGACTGATTCAACAAAACGGTGTTGAAATGATTCAATAAAACAATGCTGAATGATTCAACATCAAAATACATTCGAATAATTCAGAGCTATTATCAAACAGCATGTCACATTCAGAACTAATTCATACAGAGCCTCTGAATCATTCACATTTGAATTATTCAGCGCTTATCATTCTGAAATAAACAAACATCCCCTTAGTAATAAAAGAAATGTTATACTTTTTAGAGATATTGAATTTAATAGTTGAGTTTGTAAGGTATGGATATGTTTGTCAGAGTAAGAAAATATAGAGGATGAGTCACCTTAGTAGTTAAAGGATCTGTTGTTACCCCTTAAGATCATGAGTTCAAGTACCGTATATATCAAGAATATGAGTAATTGCACGTTCAATATCAAATAATTTCGATAAACATATACTATCTTGTATTTACTTTAATTTATAGAAGAAAAAGTGATAATTATATATCTAAACTTAAATTATTTAAGGTATTTACTTCAAATTTTATAAAAGAAAAGTAATAATTATATATCTAAACTTAAATTATTTAAGGTATTTATTTAGAATTTTATAAAAGAAAAGTAATAATTATATATCTAAACTTAAATTATCTAAGGTATTACTTCAATTTATAAAAGAAAAGTAATAATTATATCTAAACTTAAATTATTTAAGTTGGTTACTTCAAATTTATAAAAGAAAAGTAATAATTAATATCTAAACTGAAATTATTTAAGTGATCAAATCCTTAAGTTGAGGAAATCACTCCTTAACGACGCTGGTGGAGGCTAGGGTGTTAACCGTACAGTTTAGCTTAAACGGTCGGTTAATCGTTATAACATTTATGAGATTTTTCTAATTGTAATTTAATTGTAAAAAACGGTTAATTGTTATCATTTAACTTATTATAATTATTTTCAATTTTTTCATAATTCGTATTAAAAAATATAAAACTTGACATATACTTACATAGGTGTAAGTGATAAAATAAAAAATGTAACACTTAACATAAACTTACATCGGTAGTATATATCTCTCAATATCTAGTACTTGATAATAAACACGTATTATATTGGTGTAAATATGTTTTTTGTATTTACAAAGAAATAAAAAATTAAAATATAAAAATATTATTAGTTATTTGTGTACAAATTTTATTAATATATATATATATATATCTTATATATATATATATACATATATAATATATATAGAAATAATAAAAAGTATATAAATTATTTATGTGAAAATATAATAAATTAGAAATATAATTATAAATTTAACCTACTAACGTTAACCGTTTATTAAATTCGTAATCTTAACTTTAATCGTTAACCATTATTTTTAACGGTTCAATTAACCGAAATCGTTTAGTATTAACGGTTCGATTAATTAACCTATTAAATGTACGATTATGCTGATTACGATTACGGTTAACAATTACGATTTTTTTAACGTCCTCTTTTCCATTCTTGATTAATCTCTTCTTTCAAATAATATTTTCTAAATATGTGTCTTTGATATACACCATATGTTTACTTTTATTAAATCAAATTTGTACAATTTTTAGTATATTATTATTTTTTATCATCGATGGCATTGTCAGTGTGAGAAAAATCGAACATAGACATGTGACATAGATAAGACGTTTCCCATAAATCATGTCTTTTGTTAAAAAAAATCAAATAAATATATTATTCGATAACATTTAAATTAAAATTATTTTTTAATAAATTATCAAAAGTTATGTCATCAGTTAATTTTGTTTTCCAAAAATTTTAATTTAAAATATTAAAAATAAATCCTAAATTTTCTGACTCTATTATGGTCCAACGAAGACAACGTATGAAATTATCAGCATAATATTATACAACGTCATTGTTCATATAAATTAGGGTAACGTATAGTAATGGTCACTGAACATTTCTGAAGTTTGCATTTAGGTCCCCCAACTTTAAAACTTGCAATACAGTCCCTCAATATTTATTCTGTTTGCAATATGATCCCTCAACTTAAACCACCGTTAGAAATAGGGTAAATTATATAAAAGGTTATTGAACTTTTCAGACACTTGAATTTAGGTCCCCAACTTTAAAACTTACAAACATCCTCAATTTCATTCTAAACCCCAATTCCAAAGTAATTCAATTTCATTCTAAACCCTAAATTCCAAAATAATTCAATTAAATTCAATTATGGTCAGATTTATTATTATTAATTTCATCTTATTTAATGTGATACGTATTTTTTATATAAATATAATATAATTCTTATCTGTTGAAGAAATTTTTAATTAAAAAAAGTATTAGGATATAGAAGATGTTGAAATAATCGAATTTTAAATTTATAAATGTTATTTTGACGTATAAATAAAGTGTAAACTACTAGGACAACTTAACTATCTAGCCCTTTTTACTTTTGTCATCGATCTTTTAAATTTATCAATCATACAACATAATTATTTAACTGTTTCAACTAAGCCACTAGTCGTTACCATTGATACAAATGACGAAGTGGCAGTTAAAAGGAATTGACATTATTATCATTCAGTCTTTATTATTTATATAATCATTTGGTCCTAAATTAATAGAATTTAATAAATTAATCATTTAATTAGGATCTACATGTGTTAGCACATGATCATGACACGTGTCATTGGTGCACATGTCACCACCTAATATTATATATGCTATCAATTTGGTCCTAAATAAATAAAATTTATAAATTAATCATTAACCAGGATCTACATGTGTTAACACATGATCATGATATAGTTATTGGTGACACCATGTCACCACCTAATTAGAAGAAATTAAGTTACAAAGAAGTAAAATTTGGGTCTTGGGCAACTCAAACCTGAGTCACGCAAATGAAAGATACAGGGTGGAGCCACTAAGCTAATATCATCGTTTGTGTTAAGAGATATACAATAATACATATACTAATAGTATGACCAATGCCAAAAAAAAAGAATATAATGGAAATGGAAATAATGAGATTTGAACTTCGCAAAAAATTGAAAGCAATAAATGATGGGAAAATATTATATTTTTTTACAATAAAAATATTATATTTGATAAATTGTTTGATAGATTTAATATATTTTTTAAATATAGTTGATACAATATTTTAAAGAATAAATTTAAGATTTATATATTTTTAAACTAAATTTAATAATTATATTTTTCATATTTATAATTCATGATTATATATATAATCTTAAGTTGAGTATTTCTAATATAATTAATAATTTTAATTTCTTATTAAAAATAAAATATTCAAAAAATATAAATGATTCATACATTAATATATGAATTATTTTTTTATTTATACATCTAAATATAATATACATTTATATAAATATTTTTATTCGTATATTGAATATTTTGATTAAAATAAACATATTTAAATACTAGTTTATACAAGAAATAAAATATATAAAAATATAAATGATTCATACATTTAAATAAATTGAATCATTTATATTTTCTATACATCTATATTTAATAAGAAATAAAATTATTGGGGACTATTTTGCAAGTTTTAAAAGTTGGGGACCTAAATTTAAGTGGTTGAAAAGTTCAATGACCGTTTATATAATTTACCGTAATTTTCTAACAGTGATTTAAGTTGGGGACCATATTGCAAACGGAATAAATGTTGGGGGACTGTATTGCAAGATTTAAAGTTGGGGGACCTAAATGCAAGCTTCAGAAATGTTCAGTGACCATTACTATACTTTACCCTATAAATTATGACCTGAAAATGAAACGTGGAAGAGTGTGGGCAAGAGATTCTTTAGTTTACGTCACCATTCATTACATAGCACTTGCCTTCTTTCGCAAGATAGTAAGGGACGGATTGATTGTGAATTCAAACCTTTTCAATTGTAATTTAAACTTTATTTTTAATCTCAGGGATTATTTTATTTATGCGGGCATAATTTAATCAGGGGCGAATGTAAGATTTTATGTTAAAAAATAAATTTAATTTATAAAATTTTAAGAGTGCGAACTACTTATAAAATCCTGAGAACAAAATTTTTTTTCATTAAAAAAATCTAAAATATAATAATTTTAAATTTCACGAGCAACTTGACCGTCCCCCTAATACATCCCTGAATAATTAAACTTAAATTAGATTTTATCATTTTTAAACGATCAAATATAAATATTTTATACACAATTTATGTTTATAAAGTTATTCAATAAGTGATTATCACTAAATTCTATACAATTTTATCAGTTTCATGTTTTTTTATCTCTAAGTAATGTTTTTTTTTTAAAATTATACAAAAGATAAAAAAAAAATACTCTTATGCTAATATTAATTACCATTTCAAATTATATAAACACTCTATACTTAAATTTCGTATTTTATTAGTTATTTTTAATTTAATATATTTATGTAACTTAATATGTGAAAACTAAATAAATAATATGATAATGCACTTTAAAAATATATATTATCTTGTTTATATTTACATGTTCACTAAATATATATTATTTTTAAAATATTTTATACATTTATGAATAGTTATAGTTATGATAATTATAATATAAAAACTGTGTTATCAATATGTATAATTGTAATTGTACCTTTAGGGTGTTTGGATAGGATTTTTTTTTTCAGATTGTAATATCGATAGGATTTTTTTTCCAGATGTAATATCGAGAAGATTCCCGATAGGGGAGTAATAAACTATTTCCAACAGTAAATTTTATGGCCTTTTACCGGAATGATAATCCATTATTTGTTTAGGTATTGTTTTTTCCTTTCACTTGGACTAAATGTATAAATATTTAAAAATAATATATATTTAGTGAACATGTAAATATAAACAGATAATATATATTTTTAATAGTTGCATTATCATATTATTTATTTAGTTTTCACATATTATAGTTACATAATATAATTAAATTAAAAATAACTTTACTTTTATTTCAAAAACCTTTACTTTTATTTCAAAAGCTATAGTCTTTAGTTTTCACAAATTTGTTAAAATTTATTTTCCCAACCACAACTATATTTTCCTTGTTTTACTATCCAAACCTGTTATCATTTTATTTATTGTTTATTATAATAACTTTTTAAATATTAATTAAGATTAAACGAATATATGGTATGTTTACTCTTTTAATCTACCCATTTATCTTTTAAATTTTGAAAAAAATTTATATAAAAATTTTTGAATTTAATTTAATAAATATAAATTGAAATAATACAATAATATTTTCTATGAATTTTATATAAGTATTTCATTTGAATATTTGTATTCTACTTGTTAAAAATATCATAAGGACAATTCAGTAAAATATACATTACAGTAATCCTTTTTCCTTTAACCAAACAGTAATCATACATTCGTGTCAAACAAACCAAACACAATAATGTAACATTCTCAGTAATGTGTAAGGTAATGTAACATTTCAGTAATCTTATTCCCGAAATAATGTTGGATTTCATGAGCCAAACGCCTTAGAGGAAAATAATAAGCACTTACCATCAATATTAAAGCATATTATATAAACTTATTTCAGTGTTATTTTATTTCCCCAACAATATTATTTAAATTCACCAATAATTCATATACAATAGTCGTTGGGCATAAAATATTACTAACTATAAATAAACTGAAACACTCGCATTGAACTTTTCAAGACAAGGGAGGGATTAAGACATAAAATATTATTAATTTGTTTCTTAAAATTAGATTTACTTTACGGCTTGATTTTTTCTTTTAAATATATTCGATGGATACATTTATTATATAATATGAAATAAAATAAAATTACTTTTGAACAGTAAAATATATAGGGATGGGCATGGGACGAGGTGAGGCAGCTTTTTTGGCCATCTTGATCTCAAACTGAAAATATATATATAAAATTTGATTTCACCCAATTCCGATAAATTTTAGTTTTTTTCGTTCCGAACCTATCTTGATTTTTAGACTAAAACTTCGACCCTAATATGAATATATTAATACTATCATTATAAGATTAAGTCGGGTCAAAATTCATGAATTCAGATATTTTGATCATCTCTGAAAATTGGTGCTATTATTATTTTTAGTCAAAATAAAGTTTAGGTCATGGATGATTCTCTAAGTTCAGGGTCAGGAGATACCTAAGACCCAATTGAAATTTACGTTAGAATTTATAGATTGTCCACCAAGAGTGACAGTAGTAGGATTCGAACTTGACTTTACAAGTTTAAACTTCTGAATCTCAACCACTTATACCAACACTTGTTGACCAAAATTGGTGTTATAATTACACCAAATATTTATTAATACTTTGATTTTTTTGAATAATGACAATTGAATTTCATTAATAAAAATGGAGGAATTAATATTACAACAAATTCAAAGAGAAAATTGGAGACAATAGTCAAAAAACTTATACATAAAATAAAAATATTAAACCCAAATATACGAAAATTGAAACCTTCCAAACATCAAAATAATTTAGTAACCTTCATAAAACTCATTGTCTCTCTCGAACGAGACTTTACAATGTGATTAAGAAGTGGTGAGTGAACTAAACAATTTGACATACTGTTTCGCTACACAATTCCGATTATATAGACAAACGATCATTTACAAAAGAGGAGATCTAATAATACGTAATCATCGACAAGCCAATCAGAAAACAAATACCTTGAGTATCTTTATGGAAGCACCAACACGACCATTAAAGTATGCGAAAAACTTACTGAAAACAATAAGAAACGTACCACCAGAGCAGAGAAAAAACATGCTACAAGAGTAGAGAAAAACATGTCATAAAAACAGAGATTCTTATTTAAAAATAAAAAAAAAACTCAAGAAATAAATAAAAACATAATATGAAAAATAACAAGAAAAATAATAAAAATAATAACTATCGGTGGTTGATAATTAATATTAATATTAATATCGCCACCGGCTAAAAAATAAAGGAAGATAAGAAGATTGAACAAAAATATTAAGAGAAAAAATTAGGTTAATTTTTTTTAAATTTTATTCTTTAATGAAGAGTTTTTGTATTTTATATTTTCCGGGAAATAAGCAGCCAATAAGAAGCAAATAGGTAACAGACAATTCAACTCTGCGGGTCCCAATCAAAAGCCACGGAATCAACTGGGCCACCACCCATATTTCATCACTCTCATCATGACCGTTGTTTCTTATAGGTCCCATCATCAACGTCCCAGATGCATTAACAAGTTTTTAATCAACAAACGTAGATCCCGGGATCGCCAATATCACCGAAATATCTGTATTTATATAACTTTGTTACAAAGCTTTGAATTTTGAATCATCTCTCCAATTTACCCTTATTCGTCAAACAATGACCAATCTCGTTACAGGAGTAGTCCTTCTCCTGTTATCGGTCGCCGGCATCGTTTCTTCCACTAGAAATGTTATCGGAGACGTTCTCCGGTTGCCGTCGGAAGCTTCGAGGTTCTTCCACCGGAGCGACCACGATGAAGTTGGTGGCACTAAATGGGCGATCCTGATAGCTGGATCTAATGGTTATTGGAATTACAGGCATCAGGTCAGAAAACTTTCACTGAATTAACTTTTTTCCACATTGACATGATTTTTGGAAATATTGATCATCGTCAACCTCCACCTGATATCCTGTAGTCAAACTAGTGTAATTTGTCGGCAATTTTTTTTAATCTATTTTATCATTCTATTGTGAATTTGTTTGTTGTTTGATCGGTCTTAAATTTGTTAAAATGTTGATAATTATTTCAGGCTGATGTTTGTCATGCTTATCAACTCCTAAGGAACGGTGGTTTGAAAGATGAGAATATCGTGGTCTTTATGTACGATGATATAGCTTTCAATGTAGAAAACCCTAGGCCTGGTGTTATCATTAACAATCCTCAGGGACCTGATGTTTATAAGGGAGTTCCAAGGTTTGTTTTTTTTTAAGAATTGTTGCTAATTTTACATTTCTGATTATGATCGTTGCCTTGCTGTTCTTCTGTAGGATTATACTGGAATAGATGTCAATGTTAACAACTTTTTTGCGGCTATCCTCGGAAACAATCTGCAATCACCGGGGGTAGTGGGAAGGTTGTAAATAGTGGCCCTAATGATCATATCTTCATATTCTACACTGACACGGGGGTCCTGGTATTCTTGGTTAGTAATATCAAATTAACTGTTACTTTTGTGTTGCTTTCTGATCATGTCTTAGCTTTGTATCTTTTACTTGCAGATTCTAGTATGGTCTTCAGCTTGCAATTTGATACTTGTTTCTAAAGATGCTAATGATTCCTTTGTGTAATACAGGGATGCCCACCTGGCCTTATATCTTTGCTGATGACTTGATTGATGTTTTAAAGAAAAAGCATGCTTTAGGGACCTATAAAAGCTTGGTAAATCAATGTTTTAACAATTATCGATTTTGAATGAGATCTCTTATTGCTTTATGCCGTTCTAAAGTTCTTGTCCGCATGGAACTTTGTAGGTATTCTATCTTGAAGCTTGTGAGTCAGGAAGTATCTTTGAGGGTCTCCTTCCCGAGGGTTTGAATATCTATGCAACTACAGCATCAAATGCCCAAGAGAATAGCTGGGGAACCTACTGTCCCGAAATGTACCCAAGTCCTCCCCCAGAATATGATACCTGCTTGGGAGACTTGTACAGTGTTGCTTGGATGAGGACAGGTTGATATCAAGCATGCTCATCGATAAGTCCTTTTCATTTATCATTGGCAGTATTGAATATAACATCATGCAAAGTTGAATCTGATTGTCTAGATCTGTTTCTCCATATTTAAGCAAGTTTTATATATATATGAACTTCAGTTTGTTTCTTGGCTGCACCTTGTTGAGCTAAAGTGTTAGTAGACAAATGTAAAATGTCTGGGACAAAAGTGGGTGTTATACATGTAAATTTGATTCTTTAGTATGATCTAGACTAGAATAGATATCTTTCAAAACTGAGGAATCGGTTTTTGTTTTATTTTTATTGACTTGCATCCCCTGGAGTGAATCCTAATATTGTGTTTCTGTTGAGCAGTGATGTACATAATTTGCGGACGGAGTCTCTGCACCAGCAATACGAAGTTGTAAGGCTTTTACAAAGTGTTTTTGCATGAACTCTTTTCTTTTCTTTTATCAGGAAAATATAAAGATTTCATTTTCATTGTGGGGTAGTTATTGATTACTGTTATCCAAAAGGAGGGAGCTTTACAATTTCGTTTTTTGGGCTTTTTGCAGGTGAAACAGAAGACTATCGGTAACAATTATGTTTATGGCTCTCATGTCATGCAATATGGTGATATAAGGCTTAGCAAGGACAGTCTCTTTGCATACTTGGGCACAAATCCAGCAAATGATAACTTCACCTTTGTTGATGAGAACTCCTTCCAACTACCTACAAAAGCTGTTAACCAGCGCGATGCTGATCTTGTCCATTTTTGGTCCAAGGTTTGTACCTTGTTTCTTCTTGAGATATATATATATATTAAACACAACACTCGCTTCTTCGCATCGATTTCTTTAAAAATGTCCTCGTTTGGAATGATTCCATACATTCGAAAGCTGTCACTATGCTAGTTTTAGAACCTATCTAATTTGGGGATTTCTCTCCGATCTACTTTACAGTATCGCAAGGCACTCGAGGGCTCTGTTAGGAAGGCTGAAGCACAGAAGCAGTTTGTTGAAGTCATGTCTCATAGAATGCATGTAGACAACAGTATGAAACTCATCGGAAAACTTTTATTCGGAATAGAAAGGGGCCCGGAAGTTTTGAGTGCCGTTCGACCGGCTGGCCAACCACTTGTAGACGACTGGAAATGCCTCAAGAAAATGGTAATTACTCTTTGATTCTCAGTCTTTTGTTTTCTTTTCTCTTGCTACTGTAAAACACACCTTGTTCATCTAAAACAGGTGAGAACTTTCGAGGCGCATTGCGGATCGCTAGCCCAGTACGGGATGAAACACATGCGATCCCTTGCAAACATCTGCAATGCTGGAATTCAGACGGAACAAATGGCTGAGGCCTCGGCACAAGCTTGTGTTAGCATTCCTAACAATCGTTGGAGTTCTGTTCAGCAAGGGTTCACTGCATAAAAACATAGTGACCGGAATCGGCTAAAATATTATCGGCCGAAGCTTGGATAATGGTTATATTTTCGGATTGTGGCTTCTTGTATTCCTAATATTCCGAATGCTGCTGCATTTTGATGACTATCCATGTGATTTGCTTATTTGTATAATTATGCAGAAGCAACCATGTACCATAACTCCTAATGTATATACGGGTAGGATGTGTTGTATCAGAAAATAATGTATGTATACAAATGCTGTATGATGCAATTAAATCCTTGTTTGATGATTATCCATGTGATTTGCTTACATGCTAATTTGGATATGATAATCGTTTGAGATTTTGAAGTTAGATTATATCATATATCAGTGAATAGGTTAACGTTCAATTCAAATTGTTATCATTTTTTAATGGAAAAATGATTTGTTTAGAACACAATGAAAAGTGGGGTGATTATTTTTTAACTTTTAATAGTTAGGAGACTTAAAAGAACATCTTATAGTCGGGATCATTTTGTAACTTTATAAGTCGGAAGACTCGATAAAGCAAAACCCTATGTCGAGGACCATTTATATACTTTACCCTTGACTAAATTGGTTATATACTGATTAATATTAGAGTTGATTGCTTTACCCATCCTCAAACTATGATGTATCATTCTAATTTGATTTATGTACTTTTGAGCATTCCAGTTTCATCCTCAAACTTTGAGACTCATTCTAAATTAGTTCTAACTTTTGTGAATATTCCAATTCATCCTTAAACTATGATCATTTGATCTCCAAACTTTCAACCATTTTAATTTCATTCCAAACTATCGTTATATGCTAATCCCATCACTTGTTACTAAAACAAGTTAGGCTAAACCATATTATTATAAGTTTAAGAAAAATTATATTAAACTATGGTTGGAACTAATTGTACATTTGGATGAATTTGAAGAAGAAATTGAAAGATTCAAAATTTTGAGTCTGATTTAAAATGAGAGTTATAGTTTAAAAATAAAATTAAAAAAGAACTAATTTAAAATGAAACTTATAATTTAAAGATGAAGTTAAAAATTTAAAATAAAATCATAATTTAAAAATGTGAACAATTAAATCTTAATATCATACTAATTATAAAATTCAAATTTCAACAATCATCTCTTTCAATGATGAGTGTAAGTAGATATCTAAAAGGGTAAACTATGTGTTTAGTACTTAAACGGTCAATTTTGATCTATTTTAGTATCTAAACTTTTAATTTTTTCAAAATCATACATAAAATTTAGTTTTTTTTCATTTTAGTACCCATGTTCAAAATTTAATGTTAAATTTTTATAAAAAAAAAAGAAATTTAGGTACTAAAACGGATCAAAATTAATAGTTAAAGTATTAAGCGCGTTATGTTTGTACTAAAATGAAAAAAAACTAAATATTAGGTATGATTTTAAAAAAAATGAAAGGTTAAATATTAAAATTGATCAAAATTATTAGTCTAGGTACTAAATGCGTAGTTTACCTAATTTAAAATAAACGACTCGCGAAAAAAAAGGAGAGAAAAAACAATGACCGCTCTTTTTCACCGACTCAATGACTTGTGAGTTACGGCTCGATAAGAGTGAAAGCTAGTTTTGTAGCCAAAAAAAAGAGAGATTTCACCCATCACGTGACTCCATAAAAGACCCGAAGACTTGAAATTTCCTTCACAAGGAAGAATGGGATTGATCAAAGCATTAGGGTAATGTAGAATTATCATGAGAATGAAATTTATATTCTATTGTTTGATTAGCTCGAGAATTTTATTTTCGGTAATATAAGATTACCAATAGTGGATTTTTTGGGGTATATTATCGTGAATGTCATTACCTCTCTTTCTTTATGTATTGTTGGATTACCGGTGTTTTGGACTAAAATGCCCTTAAATTATTATTTTTTTTCAAAAATATATTTATTTTGTCATTGAATAATAAAAATTCTACGAATGTTAAATTATAAATTTATCCTTAAATTATTTTAGATTTACAAAAAAAAATTATAATTAAAATTTTATATGAAGTTTAAGGGTTAAAATAAAATTTTACCCTTTCATTAAACTTTTTTTTATTTTTAATTTTGTAAAAAATATATAAATATTATGAATTTAATTTTTTTTAAAGAAAATATATAAATATTTTTTAACTTGTAATATTATACAAATATATAATAAGGATAATTTGGTCAAATATACATTCCAATAATCTTTTATTCCTTTAACCAAACACGGTAATCTTACATTCATGTTAAGCCAACCAAACACAAAATACAACATTCCCAATAATCCTATTCATTGGTAATCTTACATTCCCACTGGTAATCTTATATTCCGTGAACCAAACGCATTAATGTGTGTTTGGTTGGGGGAGTGTGAGATTCTCATTGGAATGGAATTCACATTTTCCCGTTTGGTTGGCTGAGAATGTCATTCCCAGTAATCTTACATTACTAATAGTGAATTTTTTAGGGTATATTACCGGGAATGTCATTACCTCCCTTTCCTTAGATATTGTTCGATTACCGACGTTTTGGACTAAAATGCTCTTAAAAAAATTTCTTTAAAAAATACCCTTATTTTGTTATTGAATAATAAAAATTTTACGAAAGTTAAATTACAAATTTATCCTTAAACTATTTTAGATTTACAAAAAAAAATCTATAATTAAAATTTTATATGAAGTTCAGGGGTTAAAATAAAATTTTACCCTTTCATAAACCTTTTTATATTTTCAATTTTGTAAAAAAAAATTATATATTTTTTTAAAGAAAATATATAAATATTTTTCAACTTGTTAAAAAAATTATATAATAAGGACAATTTGGTAAAATATACATTCCAATAATCTTTTATTCCTTTAACCAAACACGATAATCTTGCATTCTTGCTAAACTAACCAAACACAAAATACAACATTCCCAGTAATTCTATTCCTTGATAATCTTTTATTCCCAATGGTAATCTTACATTCCGTGAACCAAACGCACCCTAAAAGGTGTGGTGTTGTCCACAAGAGACTCGACACGTCGTCTTTGGAAGAATCCGATCGAAAACATTGTAAAATTTATAAAATTTTAAGTTGGAAGTAATTTAAAGAATTGTTTTTTTAATATTTTTTGATTAAAATTTTTTTATAACATTTTCGGTTAATAATAAAAAATATTACCTTATACATAACATCTTCAATTTAACCGAAAATATTAAAAAATTAAAATTTTAATTTACAGTCGATCTAAAATATTAAAATTTTACAATATTTTCTATCACACTTATTTTTATTTTTTTAAAACTTTAAATTAGAGTGTTGAGGGAGAACTATCACGGAAGACTTGAAATTTCCTTGGCAAGGAAGAATGCAATTGATTAAAGCATTAAATTTCATTATTTTTTAGTTTAACCTCTAAACCTTAGATCCCATTACACTTAAAATGTGATAGAACCCAAGTTTATGAACTATATTAAAAATGTTGTGAAGGATGGAACGAGGGGCGGGTGGAGTAGTCTTTTTTTAAAATTTAAAATTATTATATATTTTAGATTTTTTTTTATATTTTATATTAAAAATCTGTTTTTGCCCCTTATAGTCAAATTCGCTCCCAAAATTTGTAAATGTTCAAATTCACTCCTTTAACATAAAATCATGTGGTCGTCCCGTTACCGATATCCGGGACCAAATAAAGGAAAATTGTGAGAGAATGTTTTATTCTTCTTTTTCTTCCATGATTTAGAAAATTTCGAGACTGGTTTATTTAAAGATCACAATAATCGGTTGATGGAATTTTTTAGTATTATTAATTTGGACTAAAACATGATGATAATAATATAAGAATGTGATTAAATGACGTCCAATTAAATGATTTTACTTAATTCAATGGTCCTAAAAATATGTAAAAATAAAAATAAAAAATATACAGTGTAGGTACAGGGACATGAATGAATGCATGATCTTATGAGACGGGGAAAATTTGAACTTTTAAAATTTCAGAGAGTAACTTAAACTTATAAAATTTTAGGGGTAAAAACATATTTTCAACATAAAATACATAGAAAAAAATCTAAAATATATAGTAATTTTAAAATTTCAGGGGGCGAATGTCCCACCTATCCCCTCGATCCATCGTTGTGTAGATGCATCCTAACCCCCTCTCCAAGGATAAATAGAGGGGGTGGGTGGGGGATAGTCGCCCCTCCCCTGATACTTTAAAATTATAATATATTTTATATTTTTTCTATGTATTTTCTATTGAAAATTATTTATTTTCATCCCTAAAATTTTAAAATTTTAAATTCACTGCCAACATAGAATCATACGTCCGTTACTGTCTATATATATATATATATATATATATATATATATAAAAGGTCAATTGCAGCACGCGTGTCTTACCGGTCATTAAACATTTCACTAAAACGGACTAAAATCAACAACGAGTCAACATTCAACGATGAGAAAATTAAGGTGGCAATGTTTACATCGACATTCTTAACCACACAAGACATCTGTCAAACAAGAAAAATGACATCAACCTTTTCTGTAAGAATTTATCTCCTGCTTCATTAATAATAATCTTCGTGTTATTTCACAATGTGGCAAACTGACAATTACTTGTGGGTCCAGATTTGAGTTTATCTTAATTTAGTTACATATGATTAAACAAATGTAGAATTTGGAAGCTGTTTGAATTATGATCTGTTGATAAACTAAACAACGATCGACCTCCATTGCTTAGTTTGGTGTCATATCGTTTTTTATAGCTGTTATTGGATTATAATCTAGCGAAAAGAAAATTGAAAAAAATAAGGGTAAAATATACATATGGTCCCCCGACTATAAGATGATGCTTTCTTAAGTCTCTCGACTATTAAAAGTTACAAAATGGTCACCGACTATAAGGTGATGCTTTCTTGAGTCTCTCGACTATTAAAAGTTACAAAATGATCCCCGACGATGGGGTGTTTCTTTGTTGAATCCTCTGACTATTAGAAGTTATAAAATGATCCATTGACTATTTAATAGGTTTCAAAATCATCATTTTTTTGTTAGAAAATTGACGGCAGTGTAAGCTGAATGTTAATCTACTAATTGAGATATGAAAAAAACTTGATTTCATAATCTAAAAAATCATCATATATGTAGTTAACATGTTAACATTTAGTTCAGACTGTTGTCAATTTTTAACAGAAAATTGATGAGTTTGCAATATATTAAATACTCATATGACCATTTTGTAACTTTTAATAGTAAGAGACTTAACAAAGTAACATCCTATAGGGGAGAGATTATTTTGTAACTTTTAACAATCAAAAGACTCGACAAACATAACCTTATAATCAAAGGACTATTAATGAGCTTTACCCAAAATTAAAGGAACCCAATTAATTTGCTTCGGTGATACTCTTGCAATATTTGGTCATTTAGGTTCAACAACTCTCCAGGCGAGTTTAAAAGGGCATTTTCAATTAAATTTATAATAATTAATATTCACTAATATTGCAATATTTGGATGTATGGATTACAATGGAGTCATTTAAATATAGTTATATTATTTAATTTTATAATAAATAATATTATTTTAAAAATTTAAATTCATATAAGCAAATATAATTAATTATATCAAATATGAAATGAGAACAAATTTTTAAAATAATACTTATAATTCATCTAATTAACAATAATGTTTAAACACGCAACTAATGACAAGAGAGCAATTATATTCGAAGTCGTAAACTTGTAACCCCATTATATTTACTAATTTTAAGATTATGATTAAGAATTTGAAAAGATACTAGTAAACCTCTTTAATTAGTTGGAGAAAATGGAAAGAATTATATGTGATATTTCCAAATTCCGTGAGAGATAAACGAATATAACTCTGTTTGGAGGCAGAGAAAACGCAAGAAAATGCTAAACATAAAAGGAAAGAAACTAGAAAACAAATGAAATACATACAGTAAAAAATATATTTCACTATACTAATAGAAATGGCATCAATCAATGATAATAGTGAAAATAATCTATGTCCAAAACATCGATAATCAATAAATCTGTGCAGCAAATAGCATAGCTAACACCTCTCTCTAACATGATAATATAATTACTTCCCAGATCTACTACTCAAACATCTAAAACACCAAACAAAACTCAAAATATGTATCACCGGAAAACAGAGCGTCGTCTCTACACCATCCATAACCCCGGCCAGCAAGAGAGATTACATCCTTCAGATCCATAGAGTCGAGCCGAAAAGCAGAGCCGTTACGGCGGAAGAAACGGCGGCGACAAATGACGGGGAGACAGAGACAGCTCCAGAGGTGGGGCTCGGTGCTGGAGCTTCAGCAGCGATGGCGGAACCCATGAGTGCGCAAACAGCGACGAAAACAAGAATTAGAGAAGCCTTTGTGAGAGCCATTGTCGATGAGAATACTTTAACTTTAAACAATAAAATTGAAACTCTCTTTTTGTTGAAGAGCAAAGAAAATTTGCAAGGTTTTTGTAATAGTAGAGACGAAGATAGGGTCTGTTATATAAAGAGTGAAAAACGGGAAGGTCGGTCAGCTGCCCGTATTTTCCAGCCTGGAGATTGTTATATAACGGGGCCCACCGTTTTAAGAGTTTCCTTAATTTTATTAATTCTGATTACACGCGTGTAAATATACGAGGTCTATTTCTGATTTCAGTCCCCTTACTCTGTTGATTTAGTCCTTTTAATTTAATTTGGTATAATTTAATATTTTAATTTATTATTATTATTATTATATTCGAATTAATAATACTATCTTTTTTTTCCCTTTAAGTAACGATGTGAACTTTTTATTGTCATAATATCTCATAGATAAATTTCAATCAACTTGAATACCTAAGGCTTTATCGAGAAAAAATTCATAGCATTTTGTTGAAAACAACAACTAAAGATGTTATTAAATTAGACATACTAATAATATCATAAAAGCAAAGATAAAAGTATATGATTTCAGCATAATAGAGGGATTAAAATCGAAATTAGACCAAATACTAATTACCTGCCCGATATTTTGTGATAATGACGGTGTGTGAAAGATGGAAAACGCCGTCGTTCTGTTTGTAAGGAGCGAATCTCTGTTGTTTGTATTCATTGGTAATTATTAAATGTTTGATTTTGTATCATTGAGCTACAGAGCGTGTTTCCCACACGCGAATCCAATTATATTCGATGAAGGTTAGGCCACCAGTCGATGTCTGATATTCACTCGTGTTCAGAGCGCGCGAATGATGGAGTATAATAAGAAGAGAAGAGGAAAGGTGGAGCCGGGCGGGGCCCCCAGCTCAATCCGGCCGCAGTTGATGGGAAACAACTTAAAAGATGCGCGGTTTCATTGAGGACGCGCCAAGTCCACAAAAACAGCACATGGTGTAGCGGAAAGTGGGCCAATCAGGAGAGAACACGTGAAGGACCAAAAGCTACATGTTTTTTTTTTTAAATATATCTAAAGGAAAGGGCCAAAGACGGAAAAAGTGCCACATGAGAATTTTTAATTCTCAAAGTAATGTATTCAGTCGATTAATTTTTGATATAGAGTGTTTTTTTATAGAGTTTTGAGATTTTTCGACGTTTTTAAGGGGTGTTTATTGTTAGATGGATTTTTATACGTCTTTAATGGGATTTCAGGAAAAAAAATTGGCTATTTTACATAAATATCACCTTAACAAAAAATTAATTACTTGTTAGTCACTGTTTAAGAATATTTTACGGATCTAACATATTTTTAAATATTTTCTATAAAATTATTCATGCATTAAATTACATAATACAATTATATTTACCAATTACTACTTGATACTTTCTGATACGTTTTTGACCCTTTCAAAATCCTATACGTATAGTATATTCTAGGAAACTTTGAGGGTAAGTAATTTAAAATATAAATAATTTTATAAAATACATTATTTTAAAAATAATTTTACAGAAAGACGCGGTATATGTACCGCATAGGATTTTGAAAAATATTTATAAAAGTTTTATAAAAGTTTTAAAACTAATATTTATTTTTCAAAATCATATGCGGTGAATGTGTTACGCCTTTCTGTAAAATTATTTTTCAAAATCCTAGAATATACTATACGTATAGGATTTTGAAAATGTCAAAAACACATCAGAAAATGTCAAGTAGTAATTGGTAGACATAATTATATTGTGTAATTTAATGCAGGAATAATTTTATAGAAAATATTTAAAATATGTTATATCTGTAAAATATTATTAAACAGTGCCTAACAAATAATTAATTTCTGTTAAGGTGATATTTATTTAAAAATGTCAATTTTTTTTTTTAAATGTTAAAGACGCTTAGATTTCCACAATTGACTGTGGAAAGACACACGTATGAGTTCCTGACTATTCTTTGTCATCAGTTAATTAAGCCATCAATTAAGCATTCTTTTTAATTTAGAGTGTACGTTGTGGGTAGGCCACATATTGCGTTTAATCTCAGCAATTATGCAGATGAATTGGATTCCCTTCCTAACTGACCGAACCATGAGTCTTCCGACATTAATTTATTTAAATGATATTAAATTATTTATTACTTAAATCAATTCTGATGAATAATTGTGTACAATTTATTAATACATTAATTTAGATTATATAATATAAATATTTTTTGTATTAATAACTTTTAAATTTATTTTTATTTATTCATAATAACAAACTCAATAAATCTAACATCAAAAATTAACATTTTAATTTATTTTAGATTTATCGCTTTCTTCCTCATCTCTTTTTTCTTCTTTACAATTTGTATCAATTTTATTGATCGATCCAATTTTTTATTCTTTAATTTTGTTTAACCGACGACGACACCAGTTTTAATGCTAGTTGCCACTCATCGATTATATTTTTTATTTATTTTTTTAGCTTTTCCTAATAATAATAATTATATATTTGTGACATATTCTTTGTCTTTATGACATATTTATATATGCTTTTATGACATGTTTTTCTCTACCTTTTGGTAGCTTATGATTTCTTGTCGTTGTTTTTATTTATCTTTTTTTTTTAAGATTGGATTTGAAATCGGCACAACTGATCAATATGACACTTATTTATTATTATGATGATCTTCCTTGCTTTGGACCATCGGATTGAATTGGATACGCTTTTTGCTTTCTCATGTCGCTTGACTTTGATTTGCGATTTGTCGGTGATCTTTTAATAACTTCATTACCTTTTTGTCGTTCATTTACCGATGTATTCAGATTTGTTCGTATCTTTACTTAATTCGAATTTTTAGTTAAGTTTTTTTAACTTTTCATTTTTTGGTCTTTATGCCATCTAGGTGACTAACTTTGTCTCAATGTAATAGAAAAATGTCATAATTATATTTTAAGTTTATGTTTATGCTTGTAAATCTTCATTATAATTTTAGATATTTTTTATTTTTTAATAAAACTAGCGACTTTTTATATAAAAACTAACTTTTTTTAGATTTATATTAATTTCGGATTTGAATTATTCTAGATTCAACTTAATTTCGGCCTATGTCACTTAGGTTTTTGTCAATTCTAGGGTTGAATAATCTAAGTCTAGCCTTCGGTTGATTTCGAACCACTGGGAACCTTTCCGCCATGGGGTGAGAGTCACCTCTGGAGCCACTCTCGTTGTACCGGCCTCGACTGATGCAGGGGGATCCGAGACAGATGATGCTGAGCTGTCAGATTGCACGTTGATGGCGCTGAGATACCATGAGTTGGCAGATCAGCGCAAAGGCGAGAATTGATTGTGACATGTTCCTCATTGGGGTCGTTTTGAGTATGTTTCAGTCTTTTGGCCATAACTTTGGCTACAGGTGTCAGAATCGCGCATAAGACCCCAATCCGGAAAGCTCTTTTCGACGCGCACGCTCTCCACATGAGCTACGCTCCATGTGGCCTTTTTTTCAACCTCAAATTCTGCCGTTTTCCCCTCCGAATCACTAGATTTAGTTATTTTTTACTATTTATGGTAATATTTCGATTGTTAATTAGGAAGTCAATTTAAATCCGATTTAGGCCGGATTTTTGGGAGATTGCTTATTTTATTTCGAATTTCAATTTAGAGTGATTTTCGGGATTTTGCTATTTTTGGCAAAATTCGAATAAAGACGATTTGTTTGCTATAACAGTCCGGCTTGTGGACTGCTTTTTCATAGTTTTTTGATTTTATAATATTTTATTAAACCCTAGAGACTTTTTTCTCTGGTTTTTGGGCGAATTTTCTCTTGTGAATCGTCTGTCGGAGCTAGCCTACAGGATAATCACTATTCTGTCTGGCGTCAGTTGGTGTCAGAGCTTCAACATCTTCTTGGGAAATTTCACCAGTTTCAATGGCTGGAGGTCGTGGTCGTGGTCGTCGTGAGCAGGTTCCGAATGAGGAAGCCCAACGCCGTGATCGCAGCGTTCAGGATGTGATGATTGCGGATTTGCAGAGGCAAGTCGCAGAATTAACCCAGCGCCTGGCGGCGCAGGATTTAGAGGATCGTGAGGCCTCTGATCACGATACCAATTCCACTTTCGAAAACCCCATATCACAATAGCGCAGGATTCCGGGGCGCAGGATTCCGGTAGCACCGTGGTCGGGAGGAGCGTCATGGAGACCTCGGTTTTCGGGTCGATCTCCCTGAGTTTTCTGGTACATTACAGGCCGAGGGATTCGTGGATTGGATTAATGAAGTGGAGCGTATTTTTGAATATAAGGAAGTCCCCGATCGTGTGAAAGTGAAACTGATCGCCATCAAACTCAAGGGCAGAGCATCTGCGTGGTGGGAACAGTTACGACGTTCACGAGAAAGACAGGGCAAAGCCAAGATCACTGATTGGGAGAAGATGAAAAAGAAGATGAAGGGCCACTTCCTTCCCTTCGGCTACACGCAAACCTTATTTCAGCGACTTCATGCGTTGAGGCAGGGCGCGCGATCAGTCGATGATTACACGGAGGAGTTTTACCAATTGGTCGCCCGGAACGATTTATCTGAGACGGAGGAGCAGATGGTGGCGCGATATTTGGGGGGTTTACGCCAGCCCTTGCAAGATGTCCTCAACCTTCATTCATTGTGGAGTGTTTCGGAAGCATACCAGCGTGCACTTGCTATTGAAAAACAGCAAAACAGGAGACCAGTGATCAGGAGCGATCACAACAGTCGACCAGTTCGCCCTCAAGAGTCCCGTCCTGCTCAGCAGCCACCGCAGGGTAATTCTAACCCTACTATTAGATGTTTTCGTTGTGGTGAACAAGGGCATAGGGCGACTGATTGCAGGAAGCCTGCTAGTCAAAAGGGCAAAAATTTGTTGATTGAGGAAAACGTGGAAGACGAGACTGAGGAGATTGGTGAACCCGTGTATGACGATGATGAGACTGATGATGTGCTGTATGGAGATGGTCATGAGACTCTGGTCGTTCGCAAGAGTCTACTTACCCCCAAGGGCGATTCAGGGGACGATTGGTTGAGAACCAATATTTTCCACACGACTTGCACAGTTGCAGATAAAGTCTGCAAAATGATCATTGACAGCGGCAGTTGTGAGAATGTAGTGTCCGAGGAGGTTGTCCAGAAATTGCAGTTGAAGACGGACCGTCATCCTAAGCCATACAAGTTGTCATGGCTAAATAAAGACAGTGAGGTAACAGTTGATAGGCGATGCCTCGTGTCTTTTTCAATTGGTAGAAAATATTTTGATAATGCTGGTGTGATGTTGTGTCTATGGATGCGTGTCATATATGTTGGGTCGACCTTGGCAGTATGATCGCAGTGTCATTCATGATGGACGGAAGAATACATATTCCCTTAGCATCAAGGGAAAAAAGATTGTGTTGGCACCCCGGCGGGAAGGACTTACTCCTACCCCAGTAACCCATAATACTAATCTGCTTTCTATGTCCAGGTTTTTAGATGAGATTGAGCATGGCGACGTGGTCTATGCCTTGCTACCTTATGAGAACAATGCAGTAGACGTGGATACAGATTTACCAGTAGAGGTGCAGCGGTTGCTAGAAGAATTCTCTAACTTGATGCCAGAGGATCTTCCTCCTGGACTACCACCTATGAGGGATATTCAGCATCAAATTGACCTTGTTCCTGGGTCAAGTTTGCCAAATCGACCAGCATATCGCCTCAGTCCCAATGAGGCCGAAGAGTTGCAGCGACAGGTGGAAGAGTTGTTGGAGAGGGGCTATATCCGAGAGAGTATGAGCCCATGTGCAGTCCCTGCTCTGTTAGTGCCAAAGAAAGATGGTTCTTGGCGTATGTGTTGACAGCCGAGCGATCAACAGAATTACAGTGAAGTACCGGTTTCCAATTCCCCGTCTAGATGATATGTTGGATCAGCTATCTGGTTCTAAGATCTTCTCAAAAATTGACCTTAAGAGCGGTTACCACCAAATCAGAATAAGGCCTGGAGATGAGTGGAAGACGGCGTTTAAAACGCCACAAGGGTTGTATGAGTGGATGGTCATGCCTTTTGGGTTATCCAATGCGCCCAGTACATTCATGAGATTTATGCATCAGGTCTTGCGGCCTTTTATGGGGAAATTTGTTGTAGTTTACTTCGATGATATCCTCGTTTATAGTCCGACATGGACTTCACACTTCGATCACCTCCGTGCTGTTTTTGAGATGCTGAAAACGGAGTGCTTGTTTGTCAATCAAAAGAAGTGTTCTTTTCACTACTTCTGTGACTTTTCTTGGTTTTGTTGTGTCTACTGATGGTGTTCATGCAGATCAGTCAAAGATAGATGCAGTCTTGGAGTGGCCCAGACCAAGAACCTTACATGACATCCGAAGTTTCCATGGCTTGGCGTCTTTTTACCGTCGATTCATTAGAAATTTCAGTACTCTGATCGCCCCTATCACAGAGTGCCTCAAGGGGCGTGATTTCCAGTGGTCTGAGGAGGCAGAGGCCAGTTTTCAACTGGTCAAGCAGAAGATGACCGAGGCTCCAGTTTTGGCACTTCCAGATTTTGACAAAGTGTTCGAGGTAAATTGTGATGCATCTGGCGTTGGCATTGGTGGTGTTCTGAGTCAGGCAGGTCGTCCGGTTGCTTTTTTCAGTGAGAAGCTATCGGGATCAAAGAAAAATTATTCCACTTATGATCTGGAGTTCTATGCCATAGTTCAGTCCCTGAAGCATTGGCGTCACTACCTAGTACAGAAGGAGTTTATTCTGTTTACCGATCATGAGGCCTTGAAGTACATCAATGGCCAACACAAGCTGAGTAGACGTCATGCCAAGTGGGTAGCATACTTGCAAGAATTCACTTTTACGCTGAGGCACCAAGCAGGGAGTTTGAACCGCGTCGCAGATGCCCTGAGCCGTCGTACCTTACTTCTCACCACCATGAGTACTAAAGTTGCAGGATTTGAGACGTTCACAGATATGTATGCAGCTGATCCTTCCTTTGGAAGGATATTTCAGGAGGTAACTGAGGGTCACCGTCATGATTTTGTTTTGCATAATGGGTATCTGTTTCGTGGATTACAATTGTGCATTCCAGATTGTTCATTGAGGCAGCAAATTATAAGTGAACTCCATAATGAGGGACACTTTGGCCGAGATAAGACATTGGCCCTTATCTCTTCTGAATTTTATTGGCCCAAGTTGACTAGTGATGTGGCCCATTATGTGGACCGTTGTTATGTGTGCCAGCGGTCTAAGGGAGTTCTCACCAATGCGGGATTGTACACTCCCTTACCTGTTCCTGAAGCTCCTTGGTTCGATGTCAGCATGGATTTTGTACTAGGCTTACCCCGCACCCAAAGGGCCTCTGATTCTATCTTTGTTGTGGTTGACAGGTTTTCCAAGATGGCTCATTTTGTAGCCTGCAGAAAGACTATGGATGCTGACCGGATTGCCCATCTCTATTTCAAGGAGATTGTGCGTTTACATGGTGTTCCTCGATCCATCACTTCAGATCGTGATACTAAGTTCATCAGTCATTTCTGGAAGAGCCTGTGGGGGAAACTGGGAACGCAGTTGAATTTCAGTAGCGCCTACCACCCCAGACGGATGGCCAGACTGAGGTGGTGAACCGAAGTTTGGGAAACCTTTTAAGGTGTTTGGCAGGAACGAAGCCGAAGCAGTGGGATTTGGCATTGCCTCAGGTAGAATTTGCCTACAACAGATCAAAAAACAGAACCACAGGTTTAAGCCCATTTGAGATTGTCTATGGTCAGAACCCATCCGGGGTGTTGGACTTAGCCCCTATTCCACGTATAGGACGTTTCAGTCCTAAAGCAGATGAGATGGCAAAATATCTTCGGGGTATCCATGAGCAGGTGAAACAGACCATTCATGAGAGCAATACCAAGTACAAGACTCGGGTTGACAATCATCGTCGTCAGGTACTTTTTGATGTTGGTGATTTTGTTTGGGCTGTATTAACTCGTGATCGTTTTCTTGTTGGTGAGTATAATAAGCTTAAGGATCGGAAGATTGGACCTTGTGAGGTCGTGCAGAAGATCAATGATAATGCTTACAGGTTGCGACTTCCCAGTCACTTGAAGACTTCTGATGTCTTTAATGTGAAGCACCTGAGTCATTGTTTTGTGGATCCTGATGACACTACTCTGAACTCGAGGACGAGTTCTTTCCAACCCGGGGTGACTGATGCAGGGGGATCCGAGACAGATGATGCTGAGCTGTCAGATTGCACGTTGATGGCGCTGAGATACCATGAGTTGGCAGATCAGCGCAAAGGCGGGAATTGATTGTGACATGTTCCTCATTGGGGTCGTTTTGAGTATGTTTCAGTCTTTTGGCCATAACTTTGGCTACAGGTGTCAGAATCGCGCATAAGACCCCAATCCGGAAAGCTCTTTTCGACACGCACGCTCTCCACACCATGTGGCCTTTTTTTCAACCTCAAATTCTGTCGTTTTCCCCTCCGAATCACTAGATTTAGTTATTTTTTACTATTTATGGTAATATTTCGATTGTTAATTAGGAAGTCAATTTAAATCCGATTTAGGCCGGATTTTTGGGAGATTGCTTATTTTATTTCGAATTTCAATTTAGAGTGATTTTCGGGATTTTGCTATTTTTGGCAAAATTCGAATAAAGACGATTTGTTTGCTATAACAGTCCGGCTTGTGGACTGCTTTTTCATAGTTTTTGATTTTATAATATTTTATTAAACCCTAGAGACTTTTTTCTCTGGTTTTTGGGTGAATTTTCTCTTGTGAATCGTCTGTCGGAGCTAGCCTACAGGATAATCACTATTCTGTCTGGCGTCATCGACCGACCGGTCAAGGGTCATCAAACGAATCGACGAGCTGTATCTGGATCATCTACCACTATGTAATAGTAGATGACGCTGAAGTTGTATAAGGGTATGCAAGATTCAGAGAGGAGGATGAACCATTCGTTGGATATGTCAAGCAAGGCGTTGGCAAGGAGTCGTCTCTCGGCATCACACATACTCATCTTTCCCCACTCAGATACCTTTAGAGGTAGCAAAAACATAACAATCACTATTATTTCTTGTGCGAAAATCAATCACAATAAGTTCTCGTACAAGTTCCTAACACATTACAGATTACTACATAAAGGCCTCTAAACCATATAATTATTGATACGCTGATGATCAATACTATCTGTAATTAGTTCAGAATCTACATTGTATCCATTACTATAGTGTGCTATAATGCGAGGGTGTTAAACCCGTGTTGCGGTTTTGAAGCATGGAACAGACCCACAGAGGTGTAAATGAAAAATATCAAAAGTGCAAGTTTCAGTCCGGATTAAACGAATTCAGAAATGGAAGCAATGACACATACAGCTTAAACACAATCAAATGCATGTCTATAATATACATGACCATAATTTGCAACCTTTGCTATGAACTAGTGGTACACGTCTAACACGTACCTAATGTTACATGGACTATGTTAGTGTACGAGTTTTTTTTCTTATGTTTGGAGCATCACACTCCATCCTACGTTTGCATGTGTTCGGGCATCGTAAATGCTAATACCTATTCATCAGTAAAGAAACACCTGCACAACATTATTTCAGAAGACATCCAAGCATACTAAGAGCAAAATTAAAGACAATACCTCACCATCACACACAATAAGCATGTAAAAAACTATACACAAACCATATACAATAAAAGGAGATTTGAATAGCATACCTGACTCGGGATATGTCTCCCATAAAACACCGAAGACGGAGGAAACTCGGCCTTGAAAGACGGCAGTGAATGAATATAGACAGAATAAAGGCCTTCGTCGCCATTAAAAAACCTCTCCCATAGTGGAGAAAGTGGCAATGGCCCTATAGTCAAGAACATAAAAGCAATCTTGGGAATTCTATTGAACGGATACTTCTTTATTCCAGGCGCAAACATTGCCCTCCAAAACAACTCTTTATCGCTCATCGAATGAATCAAACTAGACGGAGGTTACATCCAATGATCCAAACAATCATTCGGTTCTTCGCCGCAAGCCACCAAATTCGACTTAACCGTTGTTATCACACTATAGATTCCAAAATGCTGGATTGTGTATATACTAACGATGGAGAAAGAAATACAGTTAGCAAGATACAACACGAATAATTGAAGTACCCTTAATCGCGGAGCCTTAAATTGGGTTGCTCTAGTAGCAGCCACAGCTTCCTTTCCTTCCTCTAATGACCCAACCGACCCAGATCTCGTCTGCATCTTTAAAGACAACCCCGAAAACTAGAATTCAAAAATCCTGGGTTCAGTTCCAAAAACCAAAAGCAGTGAACTAAAAGCTATTGCATTTTAAACCCCAAAAACGATCAATTCAGTGAAAATTTCCAAAATGGGGTTTCTAATATCCACCCAATAAAATGCAACCCTTATTAGCAAGTGAAACGATGATGGAACAACAGATCTAGAGCTGACAAGCTATCATGCCACCTGCCAGGGAAAAAGAAAACACCCAAAGCAGAAAATTGAAAATCAAGAGCTCAACACAAAAGATTGTGTCATAAACAGCATTGTTAACAAGAAACGTCAAATTCAAAGTGAAAAAGCTGGTTTAAGTATAAGGCAAGGAAATGACCATTTAAACTTGCTAGAGCAGAAATTAAAGATAATGTGGACAAGTTAATCAGAATGTGAAGTAACGGGGGTTGTTGTTGGGGCGTCGTTTACTTATAGGTAAGCTGGGTTTTAGGAATGGAACGGCTACGTTTTTAGGTGAGTTGAGAAGACATTCTTGCCTTAAAGTAGCTATTTGACAAACTCCGAGAAGGGATAGCATTGAAGTTGGGATTGTCTCTCTTACCCCGTTCTTTTTCTTTTGTAAGGTTGATCATTACACTTTGATTTTTCTAGGCTAAATTATGTATATAGTACTTTAGTTCGTTTTTGTATTTAATTTTTAATTTTTTAAAATTATATTTAACATTTAGTTTTTATTTTAATTTAATACCTCGTCGTTAAAAATTTAACGACATTACATTTTTTATTGGTAAATTATATCATTCATCACTCAATTATATTCTCACTCTTTTTTTGGTACTAAAGTTTTATTTTTTTTTAAATTTAACTACTTAACTTTCAAAAAATAAAATTAGCTCACCCTTATTCCCATATGTAATGGGGTAAGGGAGAGGTAAGATAGTAGGTTGCCCCCAACACCAGGTTGAGAGCAGCTTCCGTAGGAGACCTCCGAATTATGCATTGCCCACCGTGGGACTCGATCCCATGACCACAAGGTTAAGAGCCTTGCGCTCTACCAACTAAGCTGGACGAGCAATTCTAACTACTTAACTTTCAAATTACTCTAATTTATTTTATTAATAATTTTTGTGACATGACATTTTTTTATTATTATTTTATTAATATATAATTACAAAAAAATAAATTTAAAAGTTAAAGTGATTAAATTATGAGTAATTTGAAAGTGATTAAATTATAAGTAATTTGAAAGTTAAGTAATTAAATAAAAAAATTAAACTTTAGTAACAAAAATAGGAGTGAGAAAATAATTGAGTGATGAGTGATGCAATTTACCCATAAAAAAGTATCATGTAGAAATCATCCATTTTTTTGGCGATATATTAAAAT
This sequence comes from Hibiscus syriacus, assembly GCF_006381635.1. Lineage (NCBI taxonomy): Eukaryota > Viridiplantae > Streptophyta > Magnoliopsida > Malvales > Malvaceae > Hibiscus > Hibiscus syriacus. Next base: position 34,115 of record NW_024062867.1, on the reverse strand, counting down.
GAAATAAAAATTAAATATTATGTATGATTTTGAAAAAAATGAAAGTTTAAGTATTAAAATAGACTAAAACTGATAGTTTAAGTATTAAACTCGTAATTTACCCATTTTCTAAAACATTGGTTATACTTTATGTATTTTTTTAAGAAATAAACGATTAATCATGAATTATATTTTACTTTTTATAAATCATTATCATTACATACACTTTTAAGATAAAATTAAAAACAAATAATTTAACACTTCAATAATTTTAAAAATTCTAATAATAAATTAATTCTTATCTCGCTTTACATTTCGAACCTCAAGTCTTCTTAGTTTGAACAGAACAATATCTAATAAATTATCATTTATTTATTTTGTTAATATAATCACTGATATTCAATCTATTGATCGATTAATTCAGATTGAGTGTACTACAAAGGCAAGGACATAAATCGAGTATTACAGAGGTAAAGACTACCCTCTCAACCCATCTATTGATCGAATAATTCAGATCGAATACTACATAGGCAAAAACGACCCTCCCAACCCAATTTGTTCCATTCATAATCGCCAGGATTCAAACCCCTAACCTAACTATTTTATTTTATTTAAAAAGTATACAACTTTCAATAAACACGTCATATGTTATTATCTTATTAGTTAACATTGTTTATGTGTAAAGTAAGAACAAGATAATAGTTTAAATATCACTATTAGCAAAAAGAATTGATGGATCAATCTACTAATATCATTATTTCTTTTCCTTATAACTTCTACTATAGTCTATAGACGTGTTAATAGATCGAATTAAGTCACAAAATCAAAATTTTCAAACGGGACTCCAAACTTGAGCTATTGAATCAACCTAAACAACCCTTTAGTCGTATATGTAAAAAATATTTAAAAATATATCTTTGGATAGAGATCGTGATATTAATTTAAATTTACAGTATAATCTGTTGGTGAAGAATCAAAGTTTTTTTGGGTAAAAAATATTAGGTTCTAGAACATGACAAGAGAAAACGATCGGTAGCTACTGCATCGAGTGTAATATTTCTAAAAACCAAGAAAACCATATGAATCATTGCCAATGCATCTATTGGCATCCACCAAAATGAAAACATTGCCAATGCATCTATTGGCATGCACCAAACTGAACGTTTCACATCAAACCACCTTAGGATATAGCTTAATGCCTACATGTAATGCAGTCAATTGTTTCTACCTCGGTCACAATGAACTGTAAGTTTTATTTACTAAAACATGTGGAAGGCAAGAGAGTTTAATTACTCTACTTCACCGGTTCAAAAGTAGAACGGAGGTTGGAGATCATCACGGGGCACTCTCCCTTCTCATCGTATTCAGCAAACTCGTCTCCGGACAAGTCAATACCTTCAAATTTAGTTCCTTCCAGCTAGACAAAGAAATTGCAGTAATTTAACATGGGAACGCATCAACCAAATAGTCAAATACATAACTGGAATGGCTGTAAGTAACTGTGACTACTCGCTGTGATGATAAAGCAATTACTAATATGACCAACAATTCACAGGTAAGAGCAATGTAAACCGTAAATTTCTAGCAAGGCTCGCCCATTTCATTCCATTGAATTGTTTAATATAGACGTGATTTAAATTGCCCTTAGCTCAGGTGCAAGATAAGCTATCATACACTTGCTGAAGTAGGTGGAGGAAATCCAAAATATGTGCTTCTCAACTAGGGAACTCATGGAATGTAATACGTGAAACGTTCAGGATATGCATGATATTAAGCAGGGAGTTCAACCTAGCAATTAGTCCTGAACTCCTGCATACATGACTGGTTATTTTGGTCTTTAAAGACAGAATATGTATTAATATGCTTGGAACTGGAAATTTTATAAGAAATGATTACATTTCAAAGCCCTTGCTATGATTAGCTATGTCGACTTCTACCAGCCAAAGACTTTCTAAGGTAGAAGAAGAAGAAAAACTTACAGATTCAGCCTTCCAGTCACCACCAAATACAAAACCTACTGGTTCATAACCCCTGCAGTCAAAAAGCATCAAAGGTGCAAATTTTCCTTCTTCACAGTCTTCCTGAGTCAGTGGCCGACCTTTGCCTGGGATCATTGTCACAGTTCCTTCCCTCATACAAAACTTGCACTAGAGATAAAAAAGAAAAGACACCGCATGCCGTTAATCGTTGGAGGCTAATAGATGCAAAGTTCCACTATATATAAGTTTTCTTTTCCCAAAAAAAAAAATGGTTATATACAAGTTAAACGCACAAGATATCTACATTAGGCTACTTAATGACTTATGATGTAAAAGACGGATCTATCTAGAAAAAGAGTATGGTTTCCTAAGCTTCTTTGATCCAAAATGTAGAAGGCACGAAGGACCAAAGAAGAATTCCATCAAATGATACGAACTAAAATGAATCATGCAGATAAACATTTATATTTTGAAAATACACCTTGCTTATCTAATCACAGAAACATGATATGGAATCCCAAAACCATGAATATGGTTGGGTAACTGTTAGTTATGAAGTATTACCATCTAATACCCTATTAACTGATTGTTCCCTTTTGCGAATCCAGAACTAGTATCACCATGTGCAGCCCAGGTGCGTGGTTAGATTCAACGTGAAAGAGCATTTAAAAGAAATTCACTAAGAAGTAAGTGTTTTGACTTAGAAGGAAAAAAAAGTCTGTTGTCGCCTACTCGCCTTCCACTCTCAGCACATACAAACATATATTCAACAGATCATAATGAATTTCAGCTGAAACCAATGCATTTACTGGCAACATAAGTATGCAAGATTACCTTCTGAACAAGATTGGTTGTTCCCTTGCCTTGTAGAAGAGAAACAGTGTCACCCAAACTCACACATGTTTCCTTCTGACTCAACTCTCCACACCTACCACATTTCAGCTGCAAATCCAAGATTTCAAATATTAGTGGAATAAGTCCTCGAAAATCAAGCATTTGCAAAAACATGATGTGAGAGAGATGCAAACTCTCATGCACATAAGTGAAAGAAGAAAAATAAATGTTACAAGTAAAGTCTATAAAAAAAATGAGATCAGCTCCGACTACTTAAGAGGAAGACATTTCAACAAAATTATGAAAGGACATTGAAATAACTCTGAAGCATAAAAAACACATAAAATTGAAACGGAATAGCTAGAACTGACTAGCACCGAAGAGGGGAAAACAGTGGCTAGGGTTCATCAACCATTTCAGCACAGCAGAGAACAATGTTTTTCCCAAACAAAAACAAAAACAAAAGGTTTTGCAAAACTACAAACCCAAAAACTTACATGACCCAACAAAGCATTATTGAAACGAGAAAGCGAGAAATGGATAACGTAGAAAAGAGGATAAATGAAACGAGAAATGATTCTGGAAGAAAATAATAAGAAAACGGAAGCAGTTTTTCAAGGAAAATCCATCTGAAATAGCGAATTATCAATATCTAAAAGCACCGTTTTCTGAATAGAAGCGATAAAATTCAATAATAGAAAAAAGTTTTCGACTAAAAATTTGAAAATCGTTAAAGAAAGATTAAAAGGGATAACGTACTGGATTCAAGCAACAATTAGAGTAATAAACCTGGAGCTCAATTCAAACGAAGAAAATCAAAGTCACAAAAGTAAACAAACAAAGAGAGAGAGAGAGATACCTTGAAGAGATATGGAAAGGAGGGATCGTCACAGCCGCCCTGAGGCTGGAGGTTAGTAAGGTTTTCGAGGTCGGCAGCGATCTTGAGCATGAAGTTCACCATTTTGGCTTAATTAGCAGCGTGGAACCAAAGCCCTCTCTTTCACTCACTCTCACCTTGCGCTGGATCTGATGAAATGAAATGGCCCTGTGGAAGATAATCGTTTGCAATTGTTTGGATTCGCGATTGGACTTTTTGATATCCTCGATGTAATAAGGGTAAAGTTCGTTGTTTTGTTGAGTTTTTTATTATTAAAATTTGTAAAATGATTTTTTGATTATATATATTATTTTATTGAGTCTCTCGATTATTAAAAATTATAAAATAGTTATTTAATTTTTTATATGTTTTAAACTTATCATCTTCTGTTAAAAATTAATAGTAGTTTGAGCTGGACATTAACATGCTGACTGTGATATGATTATATGCGATCTAAAAATCTCAAACGATTATCATATCTTAGTCAACGTGTTACTCTCTTGCTTAGATTATCATCAATTTTTAATGAAAAATACGAGTTTGGAATATATAGATAGTTGAGTGATCATTTTGTAAATTTTAATAATCGAATAACTCAATAAAATAATGGCCTAAAGTGAGAATATCATTTTTTTTACTTTTAATAATTAAGTGATTCAATAGAACAATGTCTTACAGTTGGTGGACCATTTGTGTATTTTTCTCATTATATTCTCGATTTATGCTTATATGTTAAATTGGAATTTTTTTATGTTGTACGAACCAAGTGACCTAAATGTTTAAATAAGTGATTGTTATTCTTAGAGGTCTCGGATTCAAACATCAATAAATGCACAAAATATTGAATGTTTATTATCAAATAGTTAAAACTCCTTAGAACATATACTACCACTTATAAACAACTCAATTAATAAAAGAAATACCATATTTTTTAATACATCATATTTAAGTTATCAACATAATTACGAGTGTAAACGAGCCAAGTCGAACTCGAGTATTGATGAGCTCAACTAGAATCGAAAACTCTGAAATGGAGCTCGACTCGACTCAAAAACTCGCGAGCTTAAAATTTTCAAGCTCGACTCGAACTCGAAATCCTAAACTGAAGCTCATGAGCAGCTCGAAAAAGCTCGAAATGAAAAAAAAAATCTTAAACATAACTCGATTGAAGCCTCAAAATCAAACTCGAACATGAACCTTAAATACATGAAATCTTACTGTATTTTTTAAAAAAAATTAATACATAAAAATTAATATTATTAATAATTTATTTTTTTAAAAAATAAAATCTTAATATATTATATTTTTGAGCTGCTCAATAGCTTTTCGAGTTGAATATTGAGTAGCTCGTTTCGGCTCGTTAAGAACTTGAGTCGAGCTCGAGCTCGAGTTGAGTCCATTCGATCCGAGTATTTATCGACCTTTAATCGAGTCGATCTCGAGTAGCTCGCGATCTGTCTCGTCTCATTTACAACCATATACATAATATCTAATCCGATCCATGCTTTCAAACTAAATCTATAATAAATTTAAGTTATAATTACATAAATAAGTTGAGAGATATATTTAAATAAATTATTATATTTACCTATAATTACCAACAATCAATTGGTCTAGTGGGATGAGACACTAGGTACTTTAAGCAAAGTCAGGGGTTCGAATCATGACGTTTGCGAATAGAGCAAATTAGGTTGGGAAGGTCGCTTTAGCCTCTACAGTACCCGATCTAAATTAATCGGTCAATAGATCGGATATCAATGATTAAAAAAATTGATATTTAAATTAAGAAAGGGAAATATTTAGAACAATATTTATAGTTTTAAGATTTAATAAGAATCTTTTAAAATTTTGAAGTTTAGTTTGAAATATATCATGACGTTTACTACAATAAACTCAACTAATAATATTTTGAATACATTAATGATTAAATGATTTAGTAATATAAAATATTATTTTTTAAGTAAGATTAGATATTTAAATCATAACATTGTAAATAGAGTAAATTAGAATAAAAGATCTCCCATATAATAATCTTTATATTATTCCATTCAAATTAATTGATTAATAAATTAAATATTAATGATTAAATAAAAAAATTATTTAAAATATTACGTCCATTTAGAGGTGATTGTAATATATTTATTTTTTAATTTGAGCTTAATAATTTGATTCAAAGATAGTTTGAAATATATTACAATGAAAATTAGGGTAAATTACATAAATGATATCTCGATTATAGAGTATTATTTTATTGAACCCTTCGACTATCAAAACTTATAAAATAGTCCATTAATTATAGATTGTTTTGTTTTGACTATTAAAAATTATAAAATGATCATCCGATTATTGATAAAAATAATATCTGTTCAGAGTTTTTGTTTGCCATTGATAATGCATATATCTCTATGGAAATAATTATTCGAACCCAAAATATCAAGAGAAAATAACCCTTCTTTTATCCGGTTCAAGAGAATTTGAGATTAAATATGATGTTAGTGTTAGATTTTTGAATTGCAATTAAGTAATGGATCACAAGTTCTGGAAGAGAAGAAAGAAAGCCCAATTATCGGAGACGAACCACGACGTAGGAGCTGGCCTGGAACAGACCCAAATCCAGCTAAAGGTGCTTTGGGTAACTTTCGTAAAGCTGAAGCTGACGTTGAAAACAAGTTTTTGGAGAGGAAGAACCCGTGGTTCAGGTGAAACAGCACATACGATAGAAAAACTTAACGCTTTTATATTTTTGGCCATCGACCTTCATAAACTATGCCAACTTCATGACAATTTTTTTAATGGACACTTTGACTTTGCAATCTAGGAATCAATGGGTTTCAGGTTGAATCTCAAGAGTGTTTTACCGGTTCCCTCTCATTTCCTTGCCAATTCACCTTCCAGGCTCCCTTCTTCTTCTGGTGAGTTAGTGAACTACCAAGTTGAATTTGGATTGCTGCATTGTTTTAATGTTAATTGAAGCTAAGATGGAGGTTTTCTTGCTAAAACGATCAGTCCCTATACTTTGGTGAAGCTCGAGATTCAGTCTATGTACTTAAAAATTAAAAGTTATATCGCTTTTTCGATTTGAGTTATACTATTTTCTGTCAAAATTTGATCACTATCACGTATGGTTACTGCTTATGCTTTCTGAGTTTATAATGATTTGCTTTTGAAGTTGGTATGGATGTTGAATTTTGGCGAAAAATACATATCGGTGTTAACGATTTGGTTAGAAGCTTTTATTATGGAGTCCATGCAATTGAATTCCAGTTTACATCACCAAGTGTTTGTCTTTGGGTTGTCAATTTTTATTTCTTTCCTTTTTTTTAATTCACTTCCATTGTTTTTCTTTAACACAGTGAAAGGAAGCTTCTTGTAACTCAGCTAGGCTGTCTTTCCTCCCTGTAATATCTGATGAAGGTTTGATTTTATCGAAAGATCCTCTGAAAGCATACGCTTCTTCCGGAGCTCTGCAAACATTAGAAAACGGTTGCTTAGAAGTTGAAGAGAAGGTGAGTGGTTGAATATCAAATCATATCTACTAAGCTGCACCAATACTTTAATGTCCAATTCTTAATATTGCATTGCCAAATATCTTGTACTATTCTGTTTTTTTCTTTTACAGGTAAAGATTGACAAGGGATCACAGTTCCAGAGCTGTTCAAGTGTTATGATTGTTAAATCTAATGAACAGATCGGAGGGAACAAATCTTCCTGGTGCACAAGCCTGCAGATATGCAGTACAACACATTATGGAGTGCTAATGGAAAATCTCAACATTTTAGAGGAGACACTTGTTGATTCAGATGTGTTAAGATTGGAGAGGGAAATTTTACTACAACTAGGAAGGGTTGGAGCTCTAAATTTATTCAATACCTGTCTGTCTATGACTCATAAACCTTTGAATTTTCGACCTATCTGATATTGTTTCCGTTAGTGCAGAGTGTAATATGAATGGCTTGGTAAGGATAAAAGCATCATTCGTTCTAGAAAAAAGAAGCAACGAAAAAGGAGGAGAGAAAAAGTGGTTGAAACCACTAATATTTCTACGCAATTGCTACCTTCCAACATCCTACATGGACGCTTTCAGAAGCCCAAAGTTTCTTCTCCCAAAAGAAGGTCAGACTCTAGGAAGAGATTATCGAAAGTTGCTAGAAACGAAGTAGTAATGTCAAAGGGAGTTAAGGTTGTCTTAGAAGCTTGGTAGACATTCTTTTTGTCTCACACATTTTAAGTCAACCTTTGCCCGCTCTATGCTTTCCTAAGCAAGTGATTACAAACTTGGAGAGGATTAGAACAATTATGGAAGAGGAACCTGGGAAAGTTGTGAGCATGAGTTGCGGGGCAGAAGCAGCCAAACTTACGGAGAAGGTGCTGAAACAGCATTTGTGTTATGGTTGGTGCTGCAGGGACGAGCTACTAAGGAGTACACGCTCCTTAGTCCCCTACTTTACAAGGAACTATTGGGGTCTGGGAATAGCCCATGAAGATTTAATCCAGGTCAGATTGACTTCCTCAATATGTTTGGTTACGTACTATACTTGTTTTAGTTATTTCCAATCATGTTCCGTATATATATGCAACTTTTGTAGAAGATCTTGCCTGAATAATGATGTGGCTGCCTAGCTTCGTTGTATATGTTGACAATTATGATGTTTTGGAACCTGATCAACAACGTCGATAGATTAGGATGAACTTTTTTGTAGCAAATATTATGTCGGGAAAGCTGGGTTGAATTCTGAAATACATACAACAGTTGTTATAGATTAGTAAAGTTGGTCCAAATAATAATATAATATCCTTTTGATGTGGTTTTCCAATTAAAGTTTCGAATAAGTAGTCATGAATGAGCAAAACCGAGAAGCAGAAAGCAAAGTTTTCCTTATGGAATCTCCCTAGTAAGATGGATTACTTTAGGGTCTCATTCTGATATATCCTTGCAAGTTGTGATTTGTGACGTTTCAATACTTTGCATGAGCCGCACTAGTGTTATCGTATAGGACATTTGACATATCATGCAAGTAAAACATAAAAGTAAATGATGTTAATTTAGCTTTCTTACAAAAAAAAAAAATCAACTAAATTTGTAGCATATTTTATATGAAATCAATCAATCTAATGGATTAATGTATTTCCAAAATGTCAGACATGCTTGCTTTTCATGTTTCCTATTATCGTAACTTTTATCCTTCAAACTTAAAAAGGCTTGAATGGGATTTTTAGGAGCATGTTCTCTGTAAACCCTTAAGTTTTCAGGGTAGTGAGCATAATTGAACATTTTATTATCTTTGTCAAATTCTTGTTCAAATCATAAAGTTTGAACAGTGTAATAAATCATGCCAGGATTAGCCGAATATCATTTCTTTGGTTTGTTCTCTACCTGACCAATTGTTCATGTTTATTTTGTTTTGTTTGACAGGCAGGAAGTATAGGAGTTCTACAAGGTGCAGAAAAGTTTGACCACACAAGGGGATACAAATTGGCTACCCATATACAACACTGGATAAGGAAATCAATTTCGAGGATGGTGGCACGGCATGCTAGAAGGATCCAAGTTCTTGTATGTAGCTTTCTCTTCTTTAGTATATTATTTCTTCAGCCGATAAAGAATAAAAAACTCAGTTTGAGTAAATTTCTTTTTGTACAAGTTTTTTTTTTTGCAAACAAGGAACTTATCTCTATAAATAGATACTAAGGATTAGAGTTTAGAAATGGATTAATTAATTCCTAAATTGCGTTTCGATGTAAACCTTATTGTACTCTTTCTCGTTCTATATTATTACAGTTACTATGAAAGTTGTTTCGATATCATTGAAGCTAATATGCATTGATGCATTCTATGAATTGAATGATGTGGGGGCAAGAACATTTTCCCTGTTTCCTCTCCCCATGTTTTCTCAAAGCGATGGATGATGGGTTTGGAATGCTTCCCATTACATTGCTTCCTACCATCTGCATCTGCATTCTTATTCTTTCATGCAAGCTCAATACGGCATCGATGAAGATGCTTCGATTGAAAATATGTGTTGAGTATACGATGATGCTGGAACTTATCCCAGATGTGTCCATAGGGAGGCCGGAGAAAACTGTGATGAGGCAGCACATGAAGGAAGATATTCATGGTCTTTTGAATGATTTGGAAAAAAGAGAGGCAAGTGATGGTTCTCCGTTACGGGGTCGACGGCTCTCCCCCGAAGTCACTCGAGGAGATCGGAAGGCTTTTCGGTGTGAGCAAAGAGTGGATTAGAAGGACCTGACCTCACCCATGGCTCACTCTCAACACTCGACCGACCTGACCTCACCCTGGCTCACTCTCCACCCGACCTGACCTCACTCCTGGCTCGAACCCAAATTCCTCCCTCCCTTGAAAATCCTGCTCGAACCCAAATTCTTTTAAAAGAAATCCAACCCGACCCATTTTTTTTTTACAAAAAAACCAACCCTATCGGGTCGAAACCATAAATGATCAAACTTGCAACATTTGTGGTAATTACAAATTAAAAAGACAACTAAAATGACAATGTATCAAGTATCAACGTCCATATGTATCAAGTACCAACTAGATTAACTTCTGAATTTTTGAAACATAAGATCATTTTCCATATCATAAAGAGAAGGAATACTCAAGTTGTTATAGTTGATAGCATTCTTGCAATGCCAAGGCCTGTAAACCATTATTGTGCTTGATGTCCAATTATTTTAATATAAAAGTACATAAAAAAGACGTGCAAATAATGAATAATCTTTTTCAACATCTCACCATTTTCACCACAAAGCTCATCTGTTGAGCAAAAGAGAGATTTTTATTAACAAGATAACCAGAGATTCTAAGCTACAGAGCAGCTCAAAACCATCTGTTCCAAATTACAAAAAAAAGGAGCATAATCTGCGAATGCAAATTCGATTAAAGAAACCCAAACCAACAAAACAGAACACACAACATTTTGAAACCCTAAACCTCCACAGTTGTTCCCTCAACTCTTAAGATCCCTGGCCTTGTGTAACATCTTGAGATTTATTCTGCACATACTGTCCATATTCCTTGGCCTTCTCGGTCATATCTCTAGCCGTACTGGCGAGCTTATTCCTTGCGTAATCAAGTTGATCAGCTCCTAGCGGATGTTTCCCTTGCACGTAATTGTACATCCACGACAACGCCGTTATCGCCGCCACCCCACACCCTCCGGAAAACAAGAACCCAGTTACCACCAGCAGTATGGTTATCCCCGCCGGGACTAGAACAGGGCTGAAGATAACGATCAACGGCGTTGCCATGATCAAGGCAAGCACCGTGCCGGTCAAGGTTAACCCGGCCAAGAATAGCAGCGTCGCACCCAATGTGGAGGCGGTCATGAACTTTGCCACTTGACGAGACGACGGAGCTGACTCGTAAAGCTTCTGAGTCATGGGCGTGTTTTGATCGTTGACGGACATGATCGTCGGCTCTGATCTGTTTTGATGATGAAAATAAAGGAGGGAAGATGAGAGGGACTGGGAGGGTGGTGGCGGTGATATAAGGAGGTGGGTGAGAACTGAGAACTGAGGGGGAAGGGTACGTGGCGGTCGGTGAGGGGATCCTCGTGGTGAGTGTAGAGGTGAGGCTATCAGAAATATGTCTCCGCTTGTCTTGAAGAGAGTGTTAATTTGGTCGGGGTGTGGCGCGTGTTGGTTTGAGCCGCTTTGCATGGTTGAGGGTTTACGTGGAGGCGGCACGTGGCTTTATAAGTCCACTCTCTGGATTTTGGCCTTGTGGGGGCATTGGCTTTGGTTTAGCAACGGCTTCCTCGTAAAAGGCATTTTCCAGGCAATTTAAATGTCTTTGTTATAATATTATACATTTTAGTTTTCATATAATTAAAATTCGAATCAAATCAAACTTGTAACTCACATTTGTTTCATATTTTAAACGATTTTTTATTTTAATATTATACAAAAGAAAAAATATTATTTTATATACAACCATGTAGGTCTATAAACGAACTGAAACGAATTCAACGTTGAGCAAATCGTTCGGTAGAAAATTTGTTTATATTCGTTTATTTATTAAACGAACGAACATGAACAAAATTTTATGTTTGTTTAATTAAATGAATGAATCAAATGACTCATTCATTTATTTAAGTTTATATTCATTCATTTATATTTGTTCGTTTATATTTAGCCAATCTTCATACTGATTAAAAATATTAATACCTAATAAATTTTGACCTTAAACTTATTAATATTTTAAAACTCAATTAATTTTAAAACCACATTAAAATACTCAACTTAAGTAAAGAAAATATAAATCCTAAAATTATTTGAAAAAAAAAAACTCTTCTCAAATATAAACTCAATTAATTTTATGTTCTTTTGTTTAGGTTCATTTATGTCCGTTTATCATTTTAACGAATGAACACGAGCGAACACAAACAAATTAAATTTTTAAATGAACGAACACAAATAAAAAAATTTGTTTGTTCGTTTAGTTGTTTGTGTTCGTTCGGTACGTTCCATCATGGGCTTATCCTGAAACATTTAGCTTTACTTACAGGTGCTTGCATTGTGGCATATGGAGAACGATACCAAGCTTCAACATGAAGAATATGGTCGTGTAGAGATTATCAGCATCGTGTACAAGACGCTGCTGCAGAGACGCAAACCTTCTGCCAGACGAAAATGAGATGATGAAGAAGAAGATTAACAGAACCGGGAAGAGTAAAACGAATAGTTGGAAGTTGATGGCGGAGTTATATAACCGGGCCTTGTAATCAGCATATCGAGAGAGACAAAGCAAGAGGATGACGATCCCAAATATGGTAAGGAAGGATAGAGGCGGTGCTGAAACTGAAGACAGGGTCTGGTTTGTCCATCCTTGTTTCCACTGAGGACCCCTTCGTTTTGGATACAACCACTCCATTCCTCTGCTTGGTGTGGCTGGGCCTGGGACAGATAATCGATATATGTAGTTCATAATCATAGGTTTTTTTTTTGGCATAAATTCTCTGAGTGTAAATGCCTTCTCAGCAGCTTGCCTTGTTTTCTTTTTCATTAGATTTAGGGACACTCAAGTGTCTGATACCAAATTATATTTTGTTTTAAAGGTGTTCGGAATTGTCGGTTTTTAGAACCTACAAGTAAAGAGCACTGCCATTGTAATGGAAACGACTTCACGACCTATTGAACTTTCATCTCCGTTAAACTTCACCTGCAGATGATTGTGTCGTAGCATATGAAGAACGATACCAAGCTTCAACATGAAGATTATGGACGTATTATCCTTGTCAGCAGTTTGGATGTTTATTGTCTCGTGTTTCGTATATCATATAAAAAAAGACAAACTACACATTAAGTACCTAAATTATCAATTTCAATCCGTTTAAACTTTTAAAATTTTCAAAATCATACTTAACGTTTAATTTTTATAAATTATTTTATTTTGAAAAGTAAGAATTTTATAAAGAGGAGTACACATTATTTGGGCCCTAGTTAAAAAATCTTCTTAGATCTAATTGGAGGAAAAATAATGCACCCACGATACAGAAATTAGGACAATCCAATAGATGGAACACATAAAGCCACATGTAAGACACCAAAGCAGACAGCAACCAGAAGGAAAACAAATAGAACCTAGGGCATCCAATTCACTATGCAGTAGCCTTGATTGATAAACCAGACTTCACAAACCCCCTCAGGACTGCCCTTTCCATTAAGCCAGAAACTGACCGATTCCCATATAAACCGAGGACCGTTAAAAACTTAACACGTATATTACCTAAATTATCACTTTGTCTATTTTTAATACCTAAACTTTCAATTCTTTTTAAAACTTAACATTAAATTTTGAATGAAGGTACTAAAATGAAACAAAAACTAAACTTTAGATATGATTTTGAAAAAATTAAAAATTTAGATACTAAAACAGATCAAAAATAATAGTTTAAATACTAAACATGTAATTTACCAAAAAAACACGGAGTAAACTCCACCAATTTTGATTATATTTGTCATAACCATTTTTTTGTGAAACAATTAAATATTATTTTAAAAACGATTACGACTTTATTTTTTAAAAAAAATGGGTGATCTTGAATTGATTTGAATAAATTTGAAAAGAGTCGCCATCGACCTTTAGATTAGGAAGGTCGAATACCTAAAAACGTCTTTCAAAATAATTTTAAGAAAAATCATTTTTAAAGACAAAAGTGGTCTACGTTTACCAGAAAATCGATTTGATGGGTTCGGGAGTCGGTTACATGTGGGGAAGGATTAGCACCCCCACAGCGTCCAAAATTGGTACTGTATCGCTTACATATCGTCGTGATGATGGAAATTATAAATCGAATATAAAGTTAAATTACGATCCATTTATTGAAATTTAATCAATTTGCTTCGAGTTAATTATTTACAGAAAATTCTTTAACTCGAAAAGAAATATCGAAATTAGTAATCCTCCATCGGGAAAGTTAACTCGACTATTTCTTATCCATAAAGAATATTTCCCTCTTGATAAAATGCGAATCGAATAAAAATGAAATTTACGTTTGCATTCAAATAAAAATGAAATAAATATTAAAAAAAACACACATTACATTATTAAAATAAATTAATTAGTAAAATATAATCGACTTGTTGCAAGTTCCTATGTCGTTAAAATGCCGTATCGGATCGTACCACTTCGACCAAGTGGTACTTTCCACGCCCATTCTATGCATACGTGTTCTTGAAAATATAGTCGAATATTTCATATATAGATAAAAATATAATGAAAATAAATGTAATTGGAAATACAAAATAAAATATTTACATTACTAAAAAACATCATTTACATACTACAAACAACCAAATAATAAGTGCAATAAAATCATACATAAATGACTAAAATAAAATAAAAAAAAATATTATAAACCAAGATAATATTATCAAAAGGTAAATATTTGTAATTACAAGGATCAAAAGGAAGAAAAACAGAAACTTGATGTACTGAAATAGTAAATACAAGAATTTAAGGGAGTAAATAGCAAATACAGAAACTGAATAGGTTAAAAACATAAGAAAAAAGAAATTTAGGGACCAAAATAAAGAAATAAAAACTAATGGGACTAAACAGTAAAAACCAAAGTCCGAATTACAAATATTAAATAATACATGTATCAAAATGAAGATAACCCAAAAATAATATAGAGAACTAAAATGAAATTATTACAAACATTGGGACCAAAGTCAAGTATGACTATAATAACATTACATTTAATAATAGGACTAAAATAAAATATATATAACTGCAGAATACAATGTACAAATTTATAAAAATTAGCAACAGAAGATCTAGTGACCAAAATATAAACTATACGAACATGGTATACAAAATACAAAATACATAAACTGTAAGAGTGACCAAAATGTAACATGCATAAATATTAAGGCCAAATTAAAATATCAACAGAAACATAAAGGGCCGATCAGTAATTAAATAAAATAATAAAAACAGTGACTAAAATGAATAATCATAAATTCATGGGCCAAATTTGAATATCAAAGAAACATGCATGAAATATTAAATCAGTGGCTAAGATGTAACATTTAAAAATAATGGAACCAGAACCAAATATAAACAAAAAAATGATATAACCTAGGATAGTGACTAAAAATATAAAAGTGAAAAGATAAAGGCTCAAATTGAAATAATGTAAACTTCATTCCATGGCTAAATAACACGGTTACAAAGGATCAGGGACCAAAAGTGTGGTTTACCCCTTAATATGAAAATACGGAAACCCCTTGACCCCTCTAAACGGCGTCGTTTTTGAAACTGGGATATAATCCCATTTTAGGGTTATCAACCGAACCCTAAATCATTTTCAAACCCCTCTCTCAGCCTCCTTTCCTTTCCCTTTCTCTACTCTCCCTTCTCCCTCGCCGCAACAACCAAACAGAGGCTCCCCGGCCACCGTATCGGTGGCCATGGGGAGCAAACCGACCCTCAATCCTCTTTCTTCCTCATCTCCTTTGAAAACCCAACCCTTCACCCAAAAAAAACCGAGAACCCCTTTTAATCCAAACCTAGATTCAAGAAAAAAAAGAACGTTTTACCTTCGATTCAGGGTTTTTCAAGCTCTGGTGAGATTGACAAGGGATAGATCTACAAGGGTAAGACTTTTTTCTTCTCTCTATGTTATTTTTTTTCCCCGAATGCTCTCTATTTTTTTTTTGGTTATCACCGAATCCTCTCTTGTTCTTCTTTCTGTTTTTTTTACCAACCGAATGACCCCCCCCTTTTTTCTGATATCTGCTTGATTTATGGCCGATTTTGCTTCATTTGGTGAGATGATGATGTCTAGAATAGCCCATGTCCTTCTCTGATTTTGTAAGATATAAATCCCGAATATTTAGGGATTTATTGGTATTTTAATTTGGGGTTTGGTTTTTGGTTGATTTAGTCACTGATGGGGTTGCTGTTTGATTGATTTTTCACTGTAGATGACGATGGTGGCGCGGGAACGGCGGCTGGACCATCGGAGTGGGCCGGAAAAGTGACGGCGGCGCGGCTGGAAGTCCAACAGAAGCGGCGGCGACGGCTGAATGATGATAGGTTTAGGGTTTAAAACCCTAATTACTTGGGCTCGTGTTTGGGCCTTGGTTGGGCCTTGGTTGGGCCTTGTTGTATTGGGCTTTGGCCTGCAAAAAAAAAATATGTAATAATAAATAATAATAAAATAATAAGATGACGATAATAATAATAATAATAATAAAATAACGATAAAAAAAAACCCGGACAAAAACGGGTGTCTACAGCTGCCCCTCTTTGCACATTCTTGTGTTAACAAGAATAGGGCAAAGACGACAAGAAAACACGTTTTTGTCTGGTTCTCCTCTTTTTGGTTTGAAAAAAAATGGATAGTTCTGTTGGTGGGGACGACACTGCTCATACGCAATGAAGAGGTCTGGTCATCTAAGGGTGATAACACGGTTCCTACGTGATGAGGACGGCTGGTTATCTAGGGTGACACGACTCATACGTGATGAAGAGATCTGGTCTGGGGATGACACGGTTCCTACATGATGAGGACGGCTGGCCATCTAAAGGTGATAACACGGTTCCTACGTGATGAGGACGGCTGGTTATCTATGGTTGACACGGCTCCTACGTGATGAGGGGATCTGGTCTGGGGAATGACACGGCTCATACGTGATGAGGAGATCTGGTCATCTAAAGGAGTTATGGTTTCAAGAGAAACCAAATTAAAGATTTGTTTCAAAAGAAACAAGCCCAAAGATGTTATGTTTCAAAAGCAACTGTCTCAAAAGAGACAAAATTTTGTTTCAAAGGAAATGACTCAAAGATTGTTTAAAGGAAAACTGTCTCGAATGAGACAAAATTTGTTTAAAGGGAAATGATCTCAAAGATGTTTGTTTTGTTTCAAAGGAAACAGACTCAAAGATGGTGAATTTTGTTCCCAAAGAAACAAACTCAAAGATTTTCAAAATGAACATATTCAAAGATTTACTTCAAGAGAAACTGTCTCAAGAGATACAAAATTTATTTTAAGAAAAACAGATTCAAAGATTTTTTCAAAAGAAATTATCTTAAGAGAGACAAAATTTTGTTTCCAAAGAAACAGACTCAAAGATTTTTGTTTCAAAAGAAACTATCTTAAGAGAGACAAAATTTTGTTTCCAAAGAAACAAACTCAAAGATTTTTTCCAAAAGAAACAATCTCAAAGATTTTTTCACAAAATTGTCTAAAGAGAGACAAAACTTTGTTTCAGACTCAAAGATTGTTTAAAGGAAAACTGTCTCAAGAGAGACAAAACTTTGTTTCAAAATAAATAGACTCAAAGATTTTTCAAAAGAAACAACTCAAAGATATTTATTCAAAAGGAACAAACTCCAAGATTTTATTTAAAAGGAACTAACTCAAAGATTTTTTCAAGAGAAACTGTCTCAAGAGAGACAAAACTTTGTTTTAGAAGATTCAAATATTGTCAATTTTGTTTATGTGGAAATAATCTCCAGGGTGTTTTCAAAAGTGTTTATTTTGTTTCAAATGAAACAATTTCAGGATTTGTTAAAAGGGGAAACTGTCTCGTGCGAGACAAATCAGCTTTGAAAATCTCAAGTGATATTAATTTTGCTTTAAGTACAACAACCTTGAAATTTGTATTATGAGAGAAAATGATGTCTCAAGCGAGACGAAATTTGCTTTAAGATATAGTCTCAAATGAGAAAAAAAAAATTTTTTAGAGCAATTGTCTCAAGCGAGACAAAGTTTGTTTTCGAGAAATGATCTCAAGTGAGATCAACTTTGTTTAATGTGAAACAAATCCGAAATTTGGATCTCAAAGGGAAAAGGTCTCAAGCGAAACAAAATTTGTTTTGAAAGAAGCAACAATCTAAGGTGAGATTAATTTTGTTTTTAGTGAATCAAATTCAAAATTTGTATCTCAAAGGAAAAATGTCTCAAGCGAGACGCAATTTGTTTTAAGAGAATTTGTCTTAAGTGATACAAACTTTGTTTTTAAAGAAATTGTCTCAAGCAAAACAAAATTTGAGAAAACGATCTCAAGTGAGATCAACTTTGTTTAATGTGAAACAAATTCGAAATTTGTATCTCAATGAAAAATGTCTCCAGTAAGGCGGAATTTGTTTTTCAAGAAATTGTCTCAAACGAGACAAAATTTGTTTTTAGAAAGCTGTCTCGATCGAGACAAAATTTGCTTTGAAAGAAATTGTCTCAAAGATGAGACAAAAATTTGTTTTAAAATTCTCAAAATTTGTGGAAAACTATCTCCAGTGAGACAAAAATTTTGTTTTGAAATAGATACGATCTCAAATGAGATCAACTTTGTTTAATGTGAAACAAATTCAAAATTTGGATCTCAAAGGAAAAAATGTCTCAAATGAGACGAAATTTGTTTTGAAATAAATTGTCTCAAGCGAGACAAAATTTATTTTTTAGAAAAATCTCAAAGTTTGTGGAAAAATGTCTCAAGGGACAAAAATTTGTTTTGAAATAGATACGATCTCAAATGAGATCAACTTTGTTTAATGTGAAACAAATTCAAAATTTGGATCTCAAAGGAAAAAATGTCTCAAGGGACTGAATTTTACTTCAATAAAAAAAACCTCAAAGATGATAGATAGTCTTCTTGTTCCTGTATGTTGAGGAAATGTCTTGATTGTTGACTTCAAGAAGTCAAATCATTGCTTCTTCAAGTTAGGGATTTCTGGTTATTTCTGAGCTTTGATTTCCTGAGAGATCAAAATGATGTATTTTTGACTGACTATCTTGGATGTTATGATGGATGTCAAGATGAAATTTATTTGATTTTTTTTATTGAATTTGTCCTCCAGCGAGGAGAAAAATGTCTTTAATACACATGATGGTAAATGTTTGATGCAAATTTATGTATCATGTATGTATGTGTATGTATGTTTTCTCAATCTGGAAGGAGAATTGTTGCGAGAGCAGTCTTCACTCTATCATTGATTCAATTTGTCTGTATTTCCACCAATGTGTACTCTTACAAACCTTAACCTGAGACCATTTGTTTATTCCATCAAATTTTGTCCAAAAATTAGCTTTCTCTTGCCCCAGCTTCGATATTGAGCTTCAGATAGATATTTTTTGAATTCCACGATACGCCTCCAGAGAGATTATCTTGTTTGAAAATGTTTTTCTTCTTCTTTTATTTTCAAAAGTCTGAAAATATCAATAGTTTTGAAAAATGTTTAATCAAAAGTTTTGAAAATATTGCTCTTTTCAAGGTTTCACAATTGACAAATCATAAAACAAGAGTTCATTGGATATCAAAGAATTAATTACTCTTTTAATCCTTCAATAAGTTATAGCTATTTGACAAGTGTCAAGATCAATGTTATCTTTGAGATGGTTAAGTAAGGAATGATAAAAAAGTCTCAAGGGGTTATTTTTGGTCAAAAGTATAGTGTTCTCATTTATTTGATGTTCTCTGATCTAATGGAGCAGCTTCTGTACTCAGTTATTGGAAGTGTTCTCTGACTCCCAACTCTCATGTTCTCATTCAGGTTGTGTGATGCCTCATCAAGGGATTTGAGCAATCGTCTCCTATGTAATAATCTTCATATTCGAGCCGCCCTTTCAGGTTTTCAACTCGAATCCTCCTTTGGTTTCAAGACGTTACTCAGAATTTTACGTCTTTAACCCCCCTTTGTTATTTTTCTCTATCATGCATTAAAGATTTTGGAAAATCTTTATAAGTAAAATATTAATCCTGATAGGCGGGATGAAATATGAGGGTAATCTCTTCCGCTTAGAAATCCATGTATGATTAGAAGGGACTTGTAAGGCACGTAATGTAGGTCATAGTTCAGGGTTATGAAAGAAAGGGATAAAAGGCCCAAACATGTGTTTTAAGGGTATTTGAACCAAGGATCAATTAACTCTGATGCCTTCGATCTTGTTTTGCTCAATTTGAATCTACTCGCATGTCTTTCTCTTGATGTTTTATGATCTTCGAGTCAAGTGATTCTAGAGTGATTGTGTTTGATTAATCTCACGGTTTGAAGCTCAATGCGTCATTTAAGTAAGGAGACTCTTTGTCTGTGTTCTTTGTCATCTTTTGTTCTTTGCTTTTTCTTTGATTTTTGCTTTGATTTTTCTCTTTGCTCTTTGTTTTTTTCTTTGGTTTGATCTTTGCACTCTGCGTCTGGTTCACCTTTCGGTATCTCATTTGGATCAATTTTCTTCACTCAGATTTCCTTCACATTGCCCCCCAGTGTGGAGGGTGATCCTTGGTTAGGGTTGAATCGAAAGAAAATATCATTCAGGCTCAAAGGGGACACAAGGGATATATTTTCTCCTTTTGTGAAGGGATAAAGAAAGAAAGCCGTTCATCATCTCATACACAGAAGTCCTTGCAGAAGAGGTATCCCCAGGGGAATAGATTTTCAGGATTAATTTTTATTTAAATGAAAACAGTAATTAATGCATGATAGAATTATTTTGAATGAATTCTATTTTTTTCTTCGCTTCTTGCTCTCAACATGTCTCAATTGCTCATGCTCGTCTTCAGAAAATTGATGCGAGATGCCTCACACTGTGTCTTCTTTGTAGGAAGGTTTATGTTCAATTGAACATCTTGTACTCAATGTCTGTAGGTTTTATTGGTAGAAAATGTTGGTTTTACGTCTAAGAAGACGATGATGACTTTATTGGCTCAAAGAAAGGTACGGGTATGACTTTTGTGTCTTAAAAAATAAATACAGTGTTTCAAGGTGGAAAGAATATTTCAAGGTCTCAAAGAGAGGGAATGTTTCAAGGTCGAAAAGAATATTTCAAGGTCTCAAAGAGATAGAATGTCAAAATTGGTTATTTGGTAGTGACCAGGAATTATTTCGGGTAAAAAAATCGAGAGATTTTATTTTGGGTTTTAGACAGGATAAAAAAAAGGTCTAATCTTGCCATATGTCAAAAATCTATAATTCTTGAAGAATTAAAAGAATATGTAATTCATTCGATATTCAAAGAACTAAAGATTAAAATTTGTTCAATTATTTAACCTTAGAAGGTAGCATCATTTCAGTCATCAAAGATTAAAAATATTTAAGCAAATATTGAAGAAAGAACAAAAACGAGTTCAAACAAAACAATCTCTATGGATGCAAGTGGTTGATGCAATGACTTCTCTGGCTTAGTATTAGGATACCCCTGAATAAATCATATTATGGATTTTGTGCTTTAGTGTCTTGCAGTTGTCAGTGGTATGCCCCGAGCTCCCAACATGATAGCTGCATATGCCGTTAATATCATGGCCTTCAGGATATGGGGTCTCTCTTGGTTTGGATTGAACTGGAGTCACAAGGTTCCTCTCAACTAGCATTGGGAGCAATTCTTCATATGTCATTGGGAGTGGATTGATGCGACAGAATGCCTTATGAAGTTTGGTCCCCAGATTAGATAGATAAGATCCTTCAATGTTAGTATCATCTCTTTCCTCATTGTCGGAATGACTAGTGCCTCCTATCTGGCCATTATTGACTGCTCTTTCGATCATTTCTCCACACATGACAATGTCAGAAAAAACTCTTAGTGGCAACCCCTATCATGTAGTCGATATATGGAGACTTCAATGTATCGATGAATAGAGTGATGAACTCTCTTTCAGTCATTGGTGGATGCACTTGAGATGCGACATCCCTCCATCATTGAACATATTGTCGGAAACTCTCATAATTCTTCATCTTTATATTCTGAAGCATTGTTCGATCGGGGGCCATATCAATCATGTTCTTGTATTGGCCCAGAAAAGCACTAACCAAACACTCCAGGAGCGGACTTGAGAACGACTCAGCTGGTTATACCACCTAGAAGCAGGTCCAGTCAGACTATTTTGGAAGCAGTGCATCAACATCCGATCATTTTTAGTGTATCCAGTCATCCTTCGAATAAACATCGAGAGATGGACATTAGGGCAACTGGTTCCATCGTACTTTTCAAACTCAGGCATCTTGAATTTGGGCGGGAGCACCAGGTCAGGAACTAGCACTAGTTCTATTGCATCCATCCCGTTGTGAGAGCTTTGTCCTCTCATTCCCTGGAATGTCTTTCTGCACCACTGTTTCAGATTCTCCGGGATCTCGTTATTGACTCTTTTTATCTTATCAGGATTTGACATGCTGTGATTAGTAGAATTACCCTGAAGATTTATCACATTTGTACGAGCTTTAGTAGCTGATAAGCTTACATGGCGGCTTGGAAGCTTATGGGGCGAAATAATTATTTGGGGATTAGCGTGGGTTATCACACATTCGGAGGTTCCTCCGGTCGAGGAAATCTTCTCTTTGCTTCTTCCTTGGTTGAGCTCATCCATTTTTGTTACCATTTGGCCAACTAGGTCTTTTTGGTTTTGCAGGATACGATCCACAATGGTCTTTTGTATCTGCTCCATTTTAACCTCCCACTCAACTTGCATCTTTTGCAAACTCTCGTTCAGCTCTTTCTTTAATTCCTCAAATTTTGCATCCATTCTCAGTACTGTGTGAATGCAATTGCACAGTTAGAAGTGATTCCTCAAAGTTTCCAGCAAGGTATGATTAATGCATGTAAACATGCTTAAATGAATGTTATGCAAAATGCAACGATGCAAATGCAAATGCAGAAATGTGGATCCCAACAATGAATATTTTAGAACAATTTTCACCAGAAATAAAAGTTTTCACATTACAAGACAGTCCACTTTACAGACTTGACTTCTCTTAGATGTTGAATCTGAAATGGGTTGCTGCTTCATCTTGGATCTTCATCCTTGAAAATGATGCCCCTCAAGCGTTTTGTAAACAGACTCTTTTAATGCCCCGGCGATGCTGAAGTCAGTGCATCGCTCCTTGATAAATAGCGATGAAATGATCGTAGATAAAAATTGACTGCTGGATCACTCATTGGATCAGTGGCTCATCATTTTAGTTTCGAACGTTGCACGATCGTCTTGAGCAAGTCTCCTTCTTGTACTCTGTGCATTTCTTTTTAGCCTTCAGTGCATGTCTGTGTATGCGATCGCTTGATTGAAAACTTTTATCTTTTCTTGTGAAAATTTTCTCTCGAATATCCCCTTACGGATCAACACTTTTACATTATGATGATGCAATGCCATGCAATGCAAATGACAAAATGACACAAACAAAAGAGAAGAAATAAGTTAGTATACACAAACAAAAGAGAAAAATAAGTTAGTACATGCAAAATAATTGATACGGATAAAAATGTTATTCAAAGATGAATATAACACCTACCCGACATGATATCTACCCAAACATGCTTTCAATTAAATAACAATCCTACCCGGACATGCTATCTTCCCAAAATGATCTATTTTCATTCAAGAAATTAGTCCTAACCGCATGGTGTCTAGTTCGCATGCTTTATTCGGGAAAAAAATCTACAAATTTAAAAGGTTAAGGTTTAGAGTCGTTCCTCCTTCGTGTACACCTATTTTGGGTACCTACTGACGGACAAAGGTTCGGTATGATTATACCTAGGGTGATCGTTCGACGGTTCACTATATGCTTGGTTTCGGCTCTAACGGGGAAAAGGGTACTCGAATTGTCCTTGATGTCGGTGCCCCCTTGGGCTACCAGACCCTCGATCCTCACCCATTACAGGTTTCGAGCGGAACGAGTTCAATTCGAGGGGATTCACTGCCTTATACCCATACGAGGAATAAATCCCTACGAAGGTATAAGGTATGTATCCCACGAGTTATTTGCTAAAACTCATACGAAGAATAAATTCTTACGAGAGTAAAGCATTCACCCCAACTAGTTTGGATCAAAGCTCGTGTCTGGAGCTTATGTTATGCACATGTATGTGATGTGTGTGAGGAGGAACATACCTACCTTTGACTCAAAATGAAAAAGAAAAAAACTCGACAAAAACTTGGACAGAACTGAAAGCAAAAAGATAAAATGTTAGTATGATAATTAAAAATGAAGCAATTAAAAACTTCAATAAATGGATCATAAATTAACTAAAAATTAGAAATCATAATTTCCATCAAGATGACAATATGTAAACGACATACAGCCTGACTCTCAAAAAAAGAGTCCCCAGCAGAGTCGCCAAGCTGTCATAACCATTTTTTTGTGAAACAATTAAATATTATTTTAAAAACGATTACGACTTTATTTTTTTAAAAAAATGGGTGATCTTGAATTGATTTGAATAAATTTGAAAAGAGTCGCCATCGACCTTTAGATTAGGCAGGTCGAATACCTAAAAACGTCTTTCAAAATAATTTTAAGAAAAATCATTTTTAAAGACAAAAGTGGTCTACGTTTACCAGAAAATCGATTTGATGGGTTCGGGAGTCGGTTACATGTGGGGAAGGATTAGCACCCCCACAGCGTCCAAAATTGGTACTGTATCGCTTACATATCGTCGTGATGATGGAAATTATAAATCGAATATAAAGTTAAATTACGATCCATTTATTGAAATTTAATCAATTTGCTTCGAGTTAATTATTTACAGAAAATTCTTTAACTCGAAAAGAAATATCGAAATTAGTAATCCTCCATCGGGAAAGTTAACTCGACTATTTCTTATCCATAAAGAATATTTCCCTCTTGATAAAATGCGAATCGAATAAAAATGAAATTTACGTTTGCATTCAAATAAAAATGAAATAAATATTAAAAAACACACATTACATTATTAAAATAAATTAATTAGTAAAATATAATCGACTTGTTGCAAGTTCCTATGTCGTTAAAATGCCGTATCGGATCGTACCACTTCGACCAAGTGGTACTTTCCACGCCCATTCTATGCATACGTGTTCTTGAAAATATAGTCGAATATTTCATATATAGATAAAAATATAATGAAAATAAATGTAATTGGAAATACAAAATAAAATATTTACATTACTAAAAAACATCATTTACATACTACAAACAACCAAATAATAAGTGCAATAAAATCATACATAAATGACTAAAATAAAATAAAAAAAATATTATAAACCAAGATAATATTATCAAAAGGTAAATATTTGTAATTACAAGGATCAAAAGGAAGAAAACAGAAACTTGATGTACTGAATAGTAAATACAAGAATTTAAGGGAGTAAATAGCAAATACAGAAACTGAATAGGTTAAAAACAGAAGAAAAAAGAATTTAGGGACCAAAATAAAGAAATAAAACTAATGGGACTAAACAGTAAAAACCAAAGTCCGAATTACAAATATTAAATAATACATGTATCAAAATGAAGATAACCCAAAATAATATAGAGAACTAAAATGAAATTATTACAAACATTGGGACCAAAGTCAAGTATGACTATAATAACATTACATTTAATAATAGGACTAAATAAAATATATATAACTGCAGAATACAATGTACAAATTTATAAAATTAGCAACAGAAGATCTAGTGACCAAAATATAAACTATACGAACATGGTATACAAAATACAAAATACATAAACTGTAAGAGTGACCAAAATGTAACATGCATAAATATTAAGGCCAAATTAAAATATCAACAGAAACATAAAGGGCCGATCAGTAATTAAATAAAATAATAAACAGTGACTAAAATGAATAATCATAAATTCATGGGCCAAATTTGAATATCAAAGAAACATGCATGAAATATTAAATCAGTGGCTAAGATGTAACATTTAAAAATAATGGAACCAGAACCAATATAAACAAAAAATGATATAACCTAGGATAGTGACTAAAATATAAAAGTGAAAAGATAAAGGCTCAAATTGAAATAATGTAAACTTCATTCCATGGCTAAATAACACGGTTACAAAGGATCAGGGACCAAAAGTGTGGTTTACCCCTTAATATGAAAATACGGAAACCCCTTGACCCCTCTAAACGGCGTCGTTTTTGAAACTGGGATATAATCCCATTTTAGGGTTATCAACCGAACCCTAAATCATTTTCAAACCCCTCTCTCAGCCTCCTTTCCTTTCCCTTTCTCTACTCTCCCTTCTCCCTCGCCGCAACAACCAAACAGAGGCTCCCCGGCCACCGTATCGGTGGCCATGGGGAGCAAACCGACCCTCAATCCTCTTTCTTCCTCATCTCCTTTGAAAACCCAACCCTTCACCCAAAAAAAACCGAGAACCCCTTTTAATCCAAACCTAGATTCAAGAAAAAAAAGAACGTTTTACCTTCGATTCAGGGTTTTTCAAGCTCTGGTGAGATTGACAAGGGATAGATCTACAAGGGTAAGACTTTTTTCTTCTCTCTATGTTATTTTTTTTTCCCGAATGCTCTCTATTTTTTTTTTTGGTTATCACCGAATCCTCTCTTGTTCTTCTTTCTGTTTTTTTTACCAACCGAATGACCCCCCCCTTTTTTCTGATATATGCTTGATTTATGGCCGATTTTGCTTCATTTGGTGAGATGATGATGTCTAGAATAGCCCATGTCCTTCTCTGATTTTGTAAGATATAAATCCCGAATATTTAGGGATTTATTGGTATTTTAATTTGGGGTTTGGTTTTTGGTTGATTTAGTCACTGATGGGGTTGATGTTTGATTGATTTTTCACTGTAGATGACGATGGTGGCGCGGGAACGGCGGCTGGACCATCGGAGTGGGCCGGAAAAGTGACGGCGGCGCGGCTGGAAGTCCAACAGAAGCGGCGGCGGCGGCTGAATGATGATAGGTTTAGGGTTTAAAACCCTAATTACTTGGGCTCGTGTTTGGGCCTTGGTTGGGCCTTGGTTGGGCCTTGTTGTATTGGGCTTTGGCCTGCAAAAAAAAAAATATGTAATAATAAATAATAATAAAATAATAAGATGACGATAATAATAATAATAATAATAAAATAACGATAAAAAAAACCCGGACAAAAACGGGTGTCTACAATATTATTAGAAAATTAACTCAATTTAAATCTGACACAATCTAATTTGATCTTGAGAAGTCAAGAACTCAAAATAACTTGAACTAAGTAAAACAAATAACACAAATGACAAAACTCAAACGGACAAAAATTCGAATCGATCAAAATTTATACTGACCTGGCCAAAAAAAACCATGAACCTCAAACCTAAAATTGAACTTCACCCAAAACTGACTATCGCTCTTGTCCCTATCATATTTGTGTATTAATTTAGCCCTTTAAGTTACTCAATTGCATCATTCTAGACCTTATCCCTAACTTAAAACCCTAAATTATAAACTTTAAACCATAACCTTATAATCTCTAAACCATAAACCCTAACTTATAATTTAGAGTTTTAAGTTAAGAGTAGGGTATAAAATGATGCAATTAAATAACTTTGATGGCTAAATTGATGCGAAAATACGATAGGGGCAAGAGTGATAAGTTAAGTCTACTACAGGGGCAAAAGTTACCCTTTTACCTAAATTTAAATTAATCCGACCCAGCTCAATACGACCGGTTAACAAGTATAACAAAATTTAATAACTAAAAAGAAAGAAAAATGTAATGTAGGCAGATCACACATTTCCAGACCCGTGTAAGCAAACTATGAACTTCTCAAAGTCAAAGCACCACCACCAAAAATTTCAAACTACCAAGTAATTCATACAACAACAGAAATTGAGGGACTGAGTTACTATTTTCTTGATTATTTAAGGATAATAGAGTTAAGAGTGCTATCTCTTTAAGTGATGGAAAATTTGACTGACCAAAAAAGATGGGAGAGGGAACTTTCATGGCATACAAGGATTGTCTTCGGTCACCGATATTCCGTCTTTGCAATTGTCCACATCCAACAAGCCATTTGCTGACACACAAGGATTGTCTTCCGTCCCTGATGTTCTGTCTTTTCCATTTCGCTATCCAAAATGTCAGTTGTTGGTTGTTTCTCTTGCTTGGATTTGGCAATATTTCGGGGGTTCAGGAAGCTAGGCTGGTTGGTAGAAGAGAGCAGTCTCGCCCACATCCTATCGGTAATGACGACCTTGTTCTGTTTCTCAGTGATGCGCTGCATGTAAAAGTAACAACGAAGATATTAACTGTAAGCTTTTTTTTTTACCCATGAGAAAAACATCTTTTGATTCTCATAAATTCAGTCAGGGAAGTGTTTGTATATTGGTGGGAGACAAAATGCAGCTATCTACCCAATGACTAAACCTATATATATACATATATATGCTACTTCCATGCAACTGGAACCGTGTCTATTGGGTGGACTGGGTTGGTTTTAGGTCAGGGCGTCAGGCCAATCTAGATTGACATTTATGATCAAATCGAGCTGGTTCAAATTCTGATCGAGTTTTCGGGATTGTGTCAAAATTGATAGGTCTACCATGCAACCTACAACAGTTCTTTCTTTCCCATTCTTGTATTTAACTTGTGTTAGGTTTCTGTCTCAAAGCAACGCCAGTAACAAACAGAAATTGGAGTTGCGATCCCAGTCGATGTGTTCAGCGGACACTTGGACAATAACTCTTAACGGTGTTTACTAACAGAGAAGTTATGAAAGGGTGTCGTTGAACATACATTAAATGGAATGTAAGCATGTCTGCCATTGACAGGACCGACAGTGAAGCCTGTATACCCAGCCATTGCTCCATGTACAGCACTATGAGCAAGTAGGGTGCAGTAGACATTATCAGAAGCAATGCTAGGAATAGCCCGGATCATGTGTAGGATCTGAAAGCAAAAGTTTTGATGTCAAATATTATGCACATTACTAGAAATTTGAATTTGGTAGGGACGAAGTAAATAAAGAGCGAATGAGATATTAACATATATATTTAAGATTAATGGGCATCATTTTCGCAAAATGGTCCTACACAAAGTGATAATAGACGGTTAAAGATTTCAGTGTAGATGTTAAATAGACATCTAGTCAGTAGCCATGTATTAATTGAAGTTTATACCTTTATCCCGTGAGAGATCCACAACCCGACATCTTGAAGAAGCTTGTTTCCAGAAGCATCTTGCTGGTTCAAGGACTGCAAGCTCTCTGAAAGAAGATCCTGTCCTGCTCCTTCAGCTATAACAATAACCGTATGTCCGTTTTCTTTGAGTCGTTTTTTGATATATTCATAAAGTCCACTATGCAGCATATTTCTTATTTGACACTTGGAAGAAATAAGAATTACTTAGAGGGATTGTGGCAATACTTTGTAGATTCATCCTCACTAACTCTTTGATAATAGACCGGAATATCATTGTCAATAGTTTTCGGAATTCCAGCAACAGCTACTTTGAGGCCACGTCGCCTAATTTCCTAACAAGATCATTAAACATAAGTAGTGAATATCAATTAGTTGCATCGTTTGGTAGTCAAATTAATGCCAATAATTGCTTAGAGGGATTGTGGCAATACTTTGTAGATTCATCCTCACTAACTCTTGGTCATATTCATCAACCACTATGCAACATATTTCTTATTTGACACTTGGAAGAAATAAGAAATGGCCAAATGCTAATACCTAAAAAATTACTGCTGCTCCTCTTTGCGTCCCGTCACCTCCAATTATATAAACCTGAAGCGCTAACTGAGACAATTAGAAGCTATGCAGTAGCAGCCATTTGAAAAAGAATTTGATGAATAAATTCAAACAAACAGAGAGGAGGCTCAGACAGAAACTCTACCCATGCACCTCAATGTACCTGATTGATTCCACGATCCTGAATGCTGTCAACAATCTTGGATTTGACATGACCCCCTCTTGATGTCCCAAGGATTGTACCACCGCGTTTTTGGATATCGTTGACAAACTTGGGCGTAAAGGTGATTGTGTTCTTTGCATAAAAACCCCTATATCCTCCCTAAAGGTGTCCCAAGTATATGTTGAAGATAAAGTCACCGAGTGATGGTGTTTCTCATACAGATCATAAACCAAGTAATCGAATAGTATTAAACCATAGGGTTACTTACATCTATTCCAATAACTTTTCGGACACCATAGGTGTCCCTATATTCTCGAGCTCAGTTGGACAAAAATGTTTGAATGTCAGCATCAAAGGTAGTGGCAAAGGTTCCAAGGGTCACTATAGTTTAAAGCTGCTAAGCTGTTTTATGGCAATGATGCCGCCATTCCCCCCCCCCCCAAATAAAGCTGTTTTAAGAGTAAACAAATGATGTTTTAGGTTTCTGTTTACAGCCATGAGGTTATATTTCTTTCATCCTTTAACTTGAAACTAAGTTCAGTTCTTTCATGGAGTTTAGTTCGACTTACATTGTTTAATTACATGTTTATGGAGAATAAAGATGGTGGAATGTATTATTAAGAAAGCAACCATACGATAACCGTATGGGGAAGAACAATTATTGGGTAAAGTGGACAAATTCTCACCCCGATTATGCCACGTCAATTTAATTGTTCCGTTTGAAGGGGGAAAATACCCTACAGTGCCTAAAATTGCAGGCTATTGTTGTATTGTCTTAAGAGTGAAGTTGGGTTCGTCAGAAGGCGTACTGGTAGATAGCATCAGCTACACCGTCTACATCATTGCTAACACCGATTACATCGGCCACGGCTTTCGTTTTCTCCGATCCATTGGTGAGAGCAACTCCTAGAGATGCTAACTCGAGCATTTCCATGTCATTTTCCCCATCACCAATTGCCATTATCTACAGCCAAATATAAGGAAAAAGGAAAATTGATTACAATTGTGCGTTCTGATAATGGGTGTCCCTAGCCTATTGGTGCTGTCTAAGAATACTTAGTATACTATTTGAGGAAGACTATTTTCGAATATAACGTATTGCCTTCACGAATTTAAAGAAAATCAGTGCCAGTAAGCACAATTTAACATTTCTCGTAGAATTACTAAGGTCGCTATATTTTGGTAAGTATCACAGCAGTTCAAACTATGTAGAATGGTCAATGAATAATGTTGCAGCTAGTTATCTGACGCCAGACAGAATAGTGATTATCCTGTAGGCTAGCTCCGACAGACGATTCACAAGAGAAAATTCGCCCAAAAACCAGAGGAAAAAAGTCTATAGGGTTTAATAAAATAGTATAAAATCAAAACAATCCAAAAAGCAGTCCACAAGTCGGACTGTTATAGCAAAAAAATTTCTTTATTCGAATTTTGCCAAAAATAGCAAAATCCCGAAAATCACTCTAAATTGAAATTCGAAATAAAATAAGCAATCTCCCAAAAATCCAGCCTAAATCGGATTTAAATTGACTTTCTAATTAACAATCGAAATATTACCATAAATAGTAAAAAATAACCAAATCTAGTGATTCGGAGGGGAAAACGGTAGAATTTGAGGTTGAAAAAGGCCACATGGTGTGGAGAGCGTGCGCGTCGAAAAGAGCTTTCCGGATTGGGGTCTTATGCGCGATTCTGACACCTGTAGCCAAAGTTATGGCCAAAAGACTGAAACATACTCAAAACGACCCAATGAGGAACATGTCACAATCAATTCCCGCCTTTGCGCTGATCTGCCAACTCATGGTATCTCAGTGCCATCAACGTGCAATCTGACAGCTCAGCATCATCTGTCTCGGATCCCCCTGCATCAGTCACCCCGGGTTGGAAAGAACTCGTCCTCGAGTTCAGAGTAGTGTCATCAGGATCCACAAAACAATGACTCAGGTGCTTCACATTAAAGACATCAGAAGTCTTCAAGTGACTGGGATGTCGCAACCTGTAAGCATTATCATTGATCTTCTGCACGACCTCACAAGGTCCATCTTCCGATCTTTAAGCTTATTATACTCACCAACAGGAAAACGATCACGAGTTAATACAGCCCAAACAAAATCACCAACATCAAAAAGTACCTGACGACGATGATTGTCGACCCGAGTCTTGTACTTGGTATTGCTCTCATGAATGGTCTGTTTCACCTGCTCATGGATACCCCGAAGATACTTTTCCATCTCATCTGCTTTAGGACTGAAACGTCCTATACGTGGAATAGGGGCTAAGTCCAACACCCTGATGGGTTCTGACCATAGACAATCTCAAATGGGCTTAAACCTGTGGTTCTGTTTTTGATATGTTGTAGGCAAATTCTGCCTGAGGCAATGCCAAATCCCACTGCTTCGGCTTCGTTCCTGCCAAACACCTTAAAGGTTCCCAAACTTTGGTTCACCACCTCAGTCTGGCCATCCGTCTGGGGGTGGTAGGCGCTACTGAAATTCAACTGTGTTCCCAGTTTCCCCCACAGGTTCTTCCAGAAATGACTGATGAACTTAGTATCACGATCTGAAGTGATTGATCGAGGAACACCATGTAAACGCACAATCTCCTTGAAATAGAGATGGGCAATCCGGTCAGCATCCATAGTCTTTCTGCAAGCTACAAAATGAGTCATCTTGGAAAACCTGTCAACCACAACAAAGATAGAATCAGAGGCCCTTTGGGTGCGGGGTAAGCCTAGTACAAAATCCATGCTGACATCGAACCAAGGAGCTTCAGGAACAGGTAAGGGAGTGTACAATCCCGCATTGGTGAGAACTCCCTTAGACCGCTGGCACACATAACAACGGTCTACATAATGGGCCACATCACTAGTCAACTTGGGCCAATAAAATTCAGAAGAGATAAGGGCCAATGTCTTATCTCAGGGAGTTCACTTATAATTTGCTGCCTCAATGAACAATCTGGAATGCACAATTGTAATCCACGAAACAGATACCCATTATGCAAAACAAATCATGACGGTGACCCTCAGTTACCTCCTGAAATATCCTTCCAAAGGAAGGATCAGCTGCATACATATCTGTGAACGTCTCAAATCCTGCAACTTTAGTACTCATGGTGGTGAGAAGTAAGGTACGACGGCTCAGGGCATCTGCGACGCGGTTCAAACTCCCTGCTTGGTGCCTCAGCGTAAAAGTGAATTCTTGCAAGTATGCTACCCACTTGGCATGACGTCTACTCAGCTTGTGTTGGCCATTGATGTACTTCAAGGCCTCATGATCGGTAAACAGAATAAACTCCTTATGTACTAGGTAGTGACGCCAATGCTTCAGGGACTGAACTATGGCATAGAACTCCAGATCATAAGTGGAATAATTTTTCTTTGATCCCGATAGCTTCTCACTGAAAAAAGCACCGGACGACCTGCCTGACTCAGAACACCACCAATGCCAACGCCAGATGCATCACAATTTACCTCGAACACTTTGTCAAAATCTGGAAGTGCCAAATTGGAGCCTCGGTCATCTTCTGCTTGACCAGTTGAAAACTGGCCTCTGCCTCCTCAGACCACTGGAAATCACGCCCCTTGAGGCACTCTGTGATAGGGGCGATCAGAGTACTGAAATTTATAATGAATCGACGGTAAAAAGACGCCAAGCCATGGAAACTTCGGATGTCATGTAAGGTTCTTGGTCTGGGCCACTCCAAGACTGCATCTATCTTTGACTGATCTGCATGAACACCATCAGTAACACAACAAAACCAAGAAAAGTCACAGAAGTAGTGAAGAAAAGAACACTTCTTTTGATTGACAAACAAGCACTCCGTTTTCAGCATCTCAAAACAGCACGGAGGTGATCGAAGTGTGAAGTCCATGCGGACTATAAACGAGGATATCATCGAAGTAAACTACAACAATTTCCCCATAAAGCCGCAAGACCTGATGCATAAATCTCATGAATGTACTGGGCGCATTGGATAACACCAAAAGGCATGACCATCCACTCATACAACCCTTGTGGCGTTTTAAACGCCGTCTTCCACTCATCTCCAGGCCTTATTCTGATTTGGTGGTAATCGCTCTTAAGTCAATTTTGAGAAGATCTTAGAACCAATAGCTGATCCAACATATCATCTAGACGGGGAATGGAAACCGTACTTCACTGTAATTATTTGATCGCTCGGCGTCAACACACATACGCCAAGACCATCTTTCTTTGGCACTAACAGAGCAGGGACTGCACATGGGCTCATACTCTCTCAGATATAGCCCCTCTCCAACACTCTTCCACCTGTCGCTGCAACTCTTCGGCCTCCTTGGGACTGAGGCGATATGCTGGTCGATTGGCAAACTTGACCCAGGAACAAGG